>NC_141620.1:39896604-40005008 GCF_047967505.1 Dipteris shenzhenensis | reverse complement strand
TTTCCATTAGCCCTCCCCCCATCCATCCATTTCTTCTTCCTCCCCATTGCCACCACTCCCATCCACATTTCCACCACGTCCCATACTCCTCCCATTTCCCAAAATCCAATATTTCCCCATCTCACCCTCCTCTTTTTCATCCCCTATTAACTTCCCTCACTCATTTCACTCCCTTATTATCCTACTCCCCTATTACCTTCCCCTCTCCCATTCCATTCTTCCCTCCCCACTCTCACTTCCACTTCCCATTACTCACTTGCCATTTGAAAACTATTAATATATTATTATACCAATTTTTATACTTATTATCATACACCCCTATTACTTCCCTCTCCCATTCCACTCCTCCCTCCTCACTCCCACTTCCACTTCCCATTACTCACTTGCTATATACATTTGCAAACTATTAATATATTATTATATGATTTTTTATACTATTTGCAAACTTACATGTGGGCAAAAGCACATGTGTCAAAGCGATCCTATTGTGGTCATATAACAACTGTGCTTTTATTCAAGGGCATATTTATCCTCATCAACAAGCTTATTTACTCAAGGTATGAAGTGCATAATTTTGTGCACTAGGTGTTTACTTTGTATCAAAATTGTTTGCCACACATACACACATATACACATACCGAGAATTTTCTAATATTATCACATCTACATTTCTCCGATGGGCACAAAACTTTGTACACGCCTCTAACCTAGGTCATATTGACTTGCATACAAAGTGGTGCACCCATCCCATAAGTACTTGTTCAGATAACACACCTCCAAACGTATTTTATGATGATTGTGCATAACACTAGGAACAAAATGGCATATCATGTGAGATCGACTATGCAAAGCATATCCAATGGACACAAGACTTTGCACGTTCCTCAACCTAGGCAGTATTGACTTGTGTGCAAAGTGGCATCCCCATCCGATAAGTACTTGTTTGAAAAATATACCTACGATCGTGTTTTTTGACCGTTGTACATGACACCAAGGCCAAAAACGGTATTTAATACTCAATCTACCATGTAAAGCATATCCGATGGGCCACAATACTTTGCACGTGCCTCAAAAGCAGTGGTATGGTATTCCATGCAAGTGGAACGCCCATTCAATAGTACTTTTTAGAATATCACACCTAGGACCATGTTTTTTATTGGTGGTTGTCCATGACACTAAGGCAAAAACGCTGATTCATGCTTAATTGACAATGCAACGCATATGCGATCATCACACTACTTGCATACATCTCAACCTAGGTATTATTGACTTACATGCAAAGTGGCGTGGAGTGGGAAGAGGGGGGGGAGGGTTGAGAGGGGGGGGGCTGGCGGCCGCGGCCACCAACCCTGGGGAAGGGGGGGTGAGGGGTAAAGGGTTGGGACGGGGCTGGGGGAATGGGGGTATTGGGGGAAAGGGGGTGGGAGGGGGCAAGGGGGTACGGGGGGGGAAAGGGGGGAGGTGGGGGGGGAAAGGAGGGGGGGAGGGGGGAGGCGGGGGGGGGGGGCAGAGGGGGAAGGGGAGGGGGGGAGCGGGAGGGGAGGGGTCGAGGGGGGAGGGGTTTTGGTGGCGGAGGGAGGGGAGGGGAGGGGAGGGGAGGGGAGGAGGGGAGGGTGGGGGTCGAGGGAGGGAGGAGTTTGGGTGGCGGAGGGAGGGGAGGGGAGGGAGGAGGGGAGGGCGGGGCTCGAGGGAGGGAGGGGGGAGCGGAAGGAGAAGAGAGGAGAGGAGAGGGAGAGGAGAGGAGGGAGCAGAAGGAGAGAGAGGGGAGAGGAGGATTTGACTTACTATCACGAGCAAGAGCGACAAATAAGATTTGACTTACGAGAAGAATGAAAAGGACTTACGAGAAGAAAGTATCGAGAAGAATATTGAAGACAGTATCAAGAAGAATGTTGAACACAAATTTGAATTCAAAAGGAACATACGAGAAGAAAGTATGAGAAGAATGTTGAACTTATAATGAATTCAAATTTCCCTCTCTTTTTTGAAAATTCAAATTTATGCGTAGGAGGAGTGGGCTAATTTTTCTTATATATACTTTTCTTTCATTCATTCATTCTAACTCTCTCCTCATTTCATTGAAGCAACCAAGAGCGGAAGAGAAAGGATAAGCGGAGCCTTACTTTTTTCACTTTTTCCAGGTACTTGCATTCTTTTTCATTCATCTTGTAATTCTTTTTCTTTACTTACAATTCTTTTTCAATTAGTTTCTTGTTAAAGTTTTTGAGTTCTATTTCTTAAAATTCGTCTTGTAATTCTTTTTCTTTACTTACAATTCTTTTTCAATTAGTTTATTGTTAAAGTTTTTGAGGAGGGGGGTCTTTTAGAAGGCATTACAATTCTTTTTAAATTACTTTCTTATTTGAGTTTTTGAGTTCTATTTTAATTAGTTTTTTATTTATATTTGAGTTTGTAAATTTGAGAAATGAGAGAATAGGGAGGGAGAGAGAGAGAGGAGAGAGGAGAGAGGGAAAGAGAGAAATTAAGAGAGAGAAGAGGGGCTCTTGGCAGCTGTGGCTGCCAAGAGAGAGGGAGAGAGGGAGAGAGAGAGAGAGATTCACAGAGAGAAGAGGGGCTCCTTAAATGAGAGAGAAGAGTAGGGAGGGAAAGAAAGAGAGAGGAGAGAGGGGGAGAGAGATTAAGAGAGAGAAGAGGGTCTCCCAGGGGCCGTGGCTGCTTGAGGGAGGGAGAGAGTAGGGAGAGAGGGAGAGCGAGAGAAAGAGAGAGAGGGAGAGAGAGGGAGAGAGAGAGGTGTTTATCAGAATGAAACGTGGCGAGAGGAGAGAGGGAAAGAGAGAAATTAAGAGAGAGAAGAGGGGCTCTTCGGGGCCGTGGCTGCCAAAGGGAGAGAGAGAATGAGAAATGAGAGAGAAGAGTAGGGAGGGAGAGAGAAAAGAGAGTCTCCTCGCAGCAATGAGAGAGAAGAGTAGGGAGGGAAAGAAAGAAAGGGAGGGAGAGGGAGAGAGAGAGAGAGAAGAGAAGAGGGAGACTTAGGGAGAGAGAAATAGAGAGAGGGAGAGAGAGAGAGAGAGAGAAAGAGAGAGAGGGAGAGAGAGGGAATGAAACTTCTCTGCTAGAAGAGTAGGGAGGGAAAGAAAGAGATGGAGGGAGAGGGGGAGAGAGAGAGAGAGAAGAGAAGAGGGAGACTTAGGGAGAGAGAAAGAGAGAGAGGGAGAGAGAGAGAGAGAGAAAGAGAGAGAGAGAGAGAAAGAGAGAGAGGGAGAGAGAGGGAGGAATGAAACTTCTGTGCTAGAGGGAGAGAGAGGGAGAGAGAGAATAAAAGAAATTATTTATTGCTTTTCTTCGCTTCGACGGTTGACAGATTACATGTCTTCACAAAGATTGAAGCTTTATCACTAGATGACATTTTATATTACTTGTAAAGCTTTATTGGCTAATTTTTTTACATTTATACAAATATTTAAGTCTTGTGAATCCTTTTAGGCTATTTCCCACATTTATTGCCATATGAAGCCTGGTAAAGCCTTTTGGGCTATTTCCCACATTTATTGTATCAAGGGTTGTATATTGTACTTTACTTGTATGTATCTAAATTCTTCATTATCTTTTCTTGTAGGATTATGGAGCAATCAGCTAATGTGATGGCTATCCTAAATGACTCTGAGATCAGAGAATGGGTTTCTGATGTCACTTTGAATTTCAAAGGAAAGGAATATAGCCCCAATGGCTTTTGTAGGTGGACTCGATATCACATGGGCAAAAGAGCTTGGTTTCTTCATCAAAAGGAAAAGAGACTCTTTCTACTTATGTCAAAAAGGGAGTTCAATGGTGTTGAAGATCCATGGGATGCTACTTTCTTCAAAAAAGATATGACTTCAAGCCTTGTGGTAGGCATAATAATACAGCGAAAAGACACCTTTGTGGATATTTTAACAAAGAGTTTAGATCCTGAAGTTGGAGGTATTCATTTTATTGTGTCAAGGAGAGACTCAAAGACCTTTGTGATGCCTCCTCCTCAACCATCAAAGTTTCCAGAGCTGCAAAGTGCATTGGAGACTCTTTCATATACTTGGGACCAATTTCCTAGTGTGGTGGCAAAAAGGATGCATGCAAAGATAATGTTTAAGTACTTTCACGATGTAGAATATGCTCCTCATATTCAAGGATCTTCACATGAAGGAGATCAAAAAGCTCAAACTTCGATGCAGGGACAAGAAGAACAGGCACACTGTCACAAACATGTCGAACATGAGCGCAAACTTCTAGAGTAAGAAATGGTGGATCTAACTAAGGATGATGAAAAACAAGCCTTGAGTGCACGGGAATTTAAAAAAATTGAAGAAGATCAAGGTCGCCACTACAGTTATGCTAGAAGCTCTTGCTAGCAAACCACGATGTGAAATGCAAAAGGCTAGTACTACAAGAGCAACGGTTCCAAGCAGTAAAAAAAGACACCGTCCCATTGTAGAGAGAGATAATGTGGATAAAAAATGGTTAAAAGAAGAGAAAGATGAAGAAGACTTAGAACCTGAGGCTGAAGATAATCAGGATGAACTCACATCAATCAAAAATCTTAATCTGTGTCTTAATGAAGTAATTACAGATGATGATGTGGGATATATCTAGGGTCAAAGGACATTGTTTGTGAATGCCAAAGATGTGGAAGCTGCAGCTCTCTTTACTAATAGCCGAAGCCTTGATATATCCTATGCAATGCAAATATACGAGGCTTTGAGAGATGGTAAGAAACCTGTGGCAAGCAATGTGGTCTTGCGCCCAATAATGTTTTGTCCAACCAAAAATAGTTTTTTGGATCAAATAACATTTACAAGGCCTACTCATTTCGAGGAAACCTTCAATCAATTCTTTAAAGACACTCTTAAAAATATTCCACATTTATAGACCTTGTGCAGGATGGGATATTTATTTGAGGATCTCCTAAGAAAAGGCAACTCCACAAATATTATTGAAAATAAGCATTTCATGGCTTATTTCCAGCTTCAAGCAGATCTAACCACAGGCTATGAAAAAGAGATAGACCACAAGGACACCGATGACATGGATGATTACCTTGAAGATCATAATGTCCCAGTTGATGATGATGAAAAGATGGACTTACATGACCCGTTCACAGAGAGGTTGGTGGATGAAGACAAACATGATGATGCCTTCTTTGATAATTATGGCTCACAGGGTTATGAAAAAAGGCCACTACGACAATACTTAGCGGTATGAACTCTCTATTTCTCAACTAAATACAATTTTTTAAATAAGATTTAAATTTAAAGATAATGAATCTAATCTCTCATATTTGTTTACAGGCAATAGAGGGAGAAGAAATGGATGAAGTCAATACGGAGGCACTCCCTTCTACTTCAACAATGCAACCACCTCTAAATTTGATTGAAGAATCAAATATAGCTGCATTGGATAAAATGGAGAGCTCATTTGAAGTTAGGATCGTTTTGAAACGAGAACTCAGTATTTGAGCTTTGGTGGAGAGGAGGTTTCAATCTTCTCCAATCCTTTAAAAGAGGTTAATGACAATGTTATCTTGGCCATTCTCAGGTAACGTTTGTTTATTTGTTGCTACTTTAATGAGCTAACATTTGTTTATTTATTCACAATGTAGTTATATATCAGTTTCCTAGTGCAGAATGCAAATCAATTCTATGAGCTAATGTTTGTTTATTTCTTGGTGCAGTGTAGTTATTTCTCAGCTTCCTAGTGTAGTGCAGCATCATGTCTACATGCTTGATGCTCTCCTTTCTTCTATTCTTAGCTCTCCTCAAAAGACTATAGAAGATGTTTGTACCTAGTTAAGCCCTTTGAATTTAGATGGGGTGCGAGTCATCTTAATGCCTTATCATGAGACGTAAGTATCAACTCTAACCTTATTTTTACTATTTCTTTGGCAAGTTTGTGTAAAATAATAATCATTTTCATTCTGGTCATGTAGCTCACATTGGAGTCTAATCTTTTGGGACCTTGAACTCAACCGTTTATGGTTTGTGAATTCAATGGAAGGCTATCATGCCAACTCCCCAAGGTAATTATTCTCTTAATATTTTTGATACTTTCTTATTTTGTATCTTATGACCATGACATATTAATATATTTAATATGTCATGATGGACAGTGCTGTATATCGGCTAGTATCTGCTCTCAGAACAACCACAGAGCAACAAGATCAAGTAGAATTCAAAAGACGTTTGCCAGTGGAGCAAAAAGATGGACACAGCTGTGGGTGGAGAGTTGCCTACAACTGCATGTTGTTTCTTAGAGAGATTTTTGATTTGGAGTTACCAGTCAAAATGGAATCATATACAGAAGCCAATCTGCTAGCATTTCAGGCTAAGAGTATTCAGCGTCTAATTACTACCATTGGGAAACAACCTGAAAATATGACTACATTGCAGCGTGTATAAAACCTTATCTTTATACTTGTATGCTTGTTCAAGCCTTTAATTGGGATGTGTAAATCTCATAACTTTTTGATATTTTCCTCCAAGAGGAGAAGAGACTGAGTCTAATGAAAGCATGCTATCTTTATACTTCTATGATTATTTAAACCATTATTTTTATTTGGGATGTGTAAATCTCATAACTTTTAAAATTTTTCCTCCAAGAGGAGGAGAGACTCACTCTAATGAAAGCATGTATGAAACCTTATCTGCTTGTTTAAGCCTTTATTTGGGATGTGTACATCGCATAACTTTTGTATATTTTTATGGCAGAAGGAGGATGTGGAGGACATAGCAAGTGAAGGAGAATACGATGTAGACTACTCTCTCAATAAGATGAGTCATGAAAATATGAATCTATTGGAGCAGATTGGAAGTTCATTCACCGCTATGTTGTTAATTCGACAACAACCTCATTTTTTTGAATTTGGTGAAGAAGAGATTTCAATCCTCTTGAATCCTAAGAAAGACGTTAATGTCAAAGTCATTACAACATCCTCAGGTTTGATGCATCCTTTTCCTTGGCTTTATACTTTGCTTATTTTGATTAAACCCAAGAAGCTAATACTTTTTTTTTTAATATAGTAATGTTATAGCAAATTTTCTACAAAATATACAAAGCATTTCATATATGCTCGATACTCGTATTTCAGAAGTGCTTAGCAACAAAGAAGAAACCATAGAGGATGTTTGCAAGTGGTTGAAGCACGTTCCTATAAATGACGCACGAGTTATTTTTACAGCATATTACATGAGAAGTAAGCATCAAACCCTACTTGTTTTTTCTATTGCATTGCTAGAATTGTCTCAAACACAGTAATTATTCTTAATTGATAATGCAGCTCACATTGGAGTCTGGTATTCGTGGACATCCTTGCGAAGAAGTGCTTCTTTGCCAACTCAATGACATCCGTCCATGGCAATGTGTTAAAGTAAGTATAGACTACACTTGTTGTCACTTCTTGACATGTAGATTGATATGCAATGCACATATTCACTGTTGTTATATGTTTTGATGTGCAGATCAGCTCGAAAGTTAGTAGGTGCTATCGACATAGTAATGCAGCAATGTGACTTGGCACAACAAATAGAGTATATAACATGTCAGGTATCACATCAAGAGAATAGCCACATCTATAATTGTGGATGGAGGGTGGGCTACAATTGCTTTTTGGTACTTGGTCAAATTTTTGAGATACAAAATGACACCACACTGTCAACATATACGGATTTGCATCTCTATGCATTTATAACATGTACCATTCGAGCAATCATTGAGGGCAAAATGAATGCCGTCAAAGAGTCAAAGGGGATAGAAGACCTCAACTCTACAAACATGGCTTCATTGGAAGAATTGGGAAGCTCTTTTAATGTTAGGGTTATGATTCAACATAGACCTCAGTATCTTGAATTTGGGGGAGAGGAGATTTCAATCCTCTCTAGAGCTTCAAATGAGGTCAATAACAACGTTATGATGGCCATTCTCAGGTTTGATACAAACTTTTTCTCTGCTGGATAATTCAATATTTTGATTAAATCTAATAATCTAATATTCATTTATTTGTTGGTGTAGTATAGTTATCTCACGATTTGGTAGAGCCGTACAAAACCATGTGTATATGTTGGATTCCCTCCTTTCTCCTATACTTAGCGATAACAGAAAGACAATAGCCGATGTTTGTAAATGGTTACAGCCTTTACATTTACATGGCATGCGAGTCCTATTTATGGCATATCACGAGATGTAAGTATCATGGCAACCTTTATTTTCATCTTACACTAGCAACATTGTGTTAAATAATAATGGTTCTTAATTATTCGTGTAGGGAAAATTGGAGTCTGGTGGTTTGGGACCTTGAAGACAACTATTGTTGGTTTGTTAACTCGATTGTAGGCTTTCATGGCTCAGTGCAAACGTAAGCATTCTATTAATCTATTGTTACTTCTATATTATGTACCTTATGTAATAGACACACTAAATTTTTTTAATATATCATGATGAGCAAGTCGATTGAGAAGTTGGTATCTACTATCAGAGAAACAGGACAGTACAAAGACTCGGTAGACTTCCAAAAGCATTTAGTAGTAGAGCAGGAAGATGGTCATAGTTGTGGGTGGAGAGTTGCCTACAACTGCATGTTGATTTTCAAAGAAATTTTCTCACTTAAGCCAGAGATCTCATCGAAAGACTCTTTAGAGCTCAAATATTCAGAGGAGGATATACAATTGTATAGGGATGAAATCATTCGAGACCTAATTGTTGCCATTAGAATACAACGTGCAACTGAAGCAATATCAGAGCTTGCATTTAAGGAAGAGGAGACTGAGTCTACTGTGAATGCACTACACACTACAGAAGAAGTAGAGACCTAGTGTACACCTACAGCACCACAGCCTCCACTAGAAGCATCAGAAGAGTTGCCACAGCCTCCGCTTGCATTTAAGGAAGAGGATATTGAGTCTACTCCAAAAGCACTACATACTACAAAAGAAGTAGAGACTAAGTGTACATCTAGAGCACCACAGCCTCCATTGAAAGCATCAGAAGAGTTGCCACAGTCTCCACTAGAAGCATCAAAAGAGTTGTGATGCATGTATGATGTTGTGTTTGTATATATGCATGAGGAGCATATTCTCATGATGTTGTTTACTCCATGAATATTATGGTTGACATTTATTTGTTACAATGTATGAATCATGATGTAGTTTTTGTTGATTATACACCAATTTCTGACTTATTACTTAAGTGGCATTTAGTCATGATATTTATATATTTATTTCATGCACACAATTTTATGGTATGAATGTGTGATGATGTGATTATTAGGAAATATAACCTTCTGTGATGAGAATTTTGATATGAATATGTGATGATGTAATATTTGTAATATATTTCATGGCAAAGTATCAATTCCCAATGCTCCACTCACTTAAAGTACAGCATTCCCAATGCTCTGCAAAACTTTATTCAATTGGACAGTCTCCACTCACTTAAAGTAGAGCATTTCCAATGCTTCTCTCACTTTATTCCAACCCTTATCCTTATCATAGCGAACACATCGTGCCTTAGTGTACTTGTAATCTTCCATCGTAGTCCTTCCACAAACACTCTCTTATTTCTTACATCCTAGTCCTTCTGATTAACTTGTATTCATCTTTCACTTTACGTCTTCCCTCACTTTCTATCACTCTTGAAGGAGGGGAAGATCACTGTGCATCCCTCGCTATTGCTTCCTCACTCTCCTTCTCCCACTTTCCCTCTAAGACAAAGACTACTTACTACCCAACTTCATTTAGTGAACTCAAATTCTATCTTAGATCTCTTTTGTATGGACCAATGAAGGGAAAATCATTCGAGGAGGATATGTTACGCACATGGCCGCTTGATTTGAGCTCAGCAGAAGAGGTGAATATCCTTAGCTTTCTTTTTTGCTAAGTCTTTTAATCACGTACTTCTTATGCGAACGAGTTAAATTTTTGTACCGGATATGGCAGTGGCTAGAAGGTGTATTGAAAAAAATGGTGAAGATGAGGAAAGCCAAGAGAGAAAAGAAGAGTTGTTGAATGCTTACAAGTCGGCGGAAGATTCGAAACAAGTTGTGAGGAGATTTGCGATGCCAGCATTGGTTACGCATGGCCTGCAAGTTTAAAGTCTGCTTGTTTTCATGAAGCCAATGCCATAGTAGGCACTTTCGAGGACATATGCTCTCTCTAATGACTTAATAGTCAAGTGATGGAAATTTAATTCCATAGAAATTTAAAGTAACTGTGAAATTTAATTCCATAGACTTATGTGTTTTCTAAAGCAACTGTAAGAGACAAAGATGACATCTTCTAGGCTGAGCTAATGGAAGTCGGTGTTTTTTAGCACCATATGGCTTTGAGTTATATGATCTACTTCTTGTACAAATGTGTCATGCTTTTTTTTTTAAATGTACTCTAGTTTTTTAAATGTACTCTAGTTTTTTTTCTAATTTGATTTTTTAAAATCTTACTTTTTGTCTCTTTTAACAACATGAAGTCCTCTTTTTTAAATGTACTCTAGTTTTAATAACATGTCACGTCATTTTTTCTAATTTGCTTTTTCAAAATCTTACTTTTTGACTCAAAGTTTTGTTTTATAAGAGCCTCTTTTTTTGAAATGCTTTATCCAAAATTATCTCACAAAACGAATTTGGATAGTGCACTAGTCCAAAATTAATGAAATAGGTGTTCAAGATGGGTGCCATGGTAACTACTTATGTAGTCTAGTAATTAGCACCCCATTAAGCATTCTATATTATCCTAGCCATCATTACAGTTTCTTTTCTCCTGCTAATACATGCCTGGGTTTTTAACTAGGTAGTAAAATATGCTACCTAGATCCCTTAGAAATATAGTATTCTAAATAGATTTATTCTTTTATTCCCCTATGCCATCTAGGTATGGATTCTTTTGAGTACATATGGAGTATTGTAGAAAATTCCCATTCTATATAGCTACATTATTCTATCTAGCATTGTAATACTGTAATTAGCTTACTACAATGCTATTTAGCACCCCATTGTGCGCAGTAATTTATAGTTATCTTGTGATTATTAATAGACATCTTTTTGGCTATGTAGGATTGTAGTACGCTAGCTAAAACTCTTATAAGTATAATATGAGCTTTATTGATTTATTTCCTCCATGCTAAGTATCTCTCAAATATGCTAAGGACTTAAGAAGGATGCTAAGTTTATTAATTCTTTTGGTTTTGAACATACATTTAGGACATGAGCATCATTAAGTACTTTGGAAAAAGAAGAGAGCACGCTGCTAGCTCAAGTACATCTCCTTGAAGAGAATAAATAAAGGGAAGGAGATGGTATGTGAAGACAATTGCAGAGCTCTTCAATAGCCCAGGTTCTTCAGCCAATCCTTCCCACCCCCATGAATCTATCCCCATTCCCCTTAGGCCTCATGGTGGTACCTCCAGTCACTGTTCTGGCACTGCTACCCGCTTCGAGTACCCAGCAGGGATTTAAAAAGTATGATTTTAAAAAAAATGTACTTTTTAAATTAAAAATGCAGCATAACACCCTAAACACAAAAAAATGCATTATCTTCCACCGGTTGTCAATTGGGAGCATACCACATGGTTTGTCATAACACCATGTAGTACATGCATTCACACACCAGATGGTGTAGTACCATATTGAGCGATGAGAGAGGCCCTACACGGTGCCACACCCATATCGTGCAGTTTTGTTAGGGGCGCCATGAGACACCGTCAGGTGACGTGCCAGTACCACACAATGTTGTACTAGGTGGCACGTGTGCCATCCAAGACCATCCAATTTGCAAGGATTTGTAATT
Source organism: Dipteris shenzhenensis (assembly GCF_047967505.1). Taxonomy (NCBI): domain Eukaryota; kingdom Viridiplantae; phylum Streptophyta; class Polypodiopsida; order Gleicheniales; family Dipteridaceae; genus Dipteris; species Dipteris shenzhenensis. The sequence continues at coordinate 39,993,246 of NC_141620.1, read as the reverse complement.
GTGGCCATTGAGACACTACGTAATACGGGGAGGTAGTATCATGCGGGGTTGCTATGAAATCTTATAGAAATACCCCGCTCTCGCCACCACCATGCCTATAACCATCTCTTTCTCCCATTTGCTTGTTTTGTTTTGTCTCTGTGTGAGTTTCTTTAGGCTTTGGTGTCAGCCAGTTAGCCCAGGTGATGGCCTGCTTCGGTCGATTGCAATCACCTTGCCCTGGTGGAATGTAGGATGTTAGAGAGGGAAAGAGAGAGAGGAAAAGAGAGAGAGGGAGGGTAAAAGAGAGATAGGGAAATGAAAGAGAGACAATAAGGGAGAGAGGGAAAGAGAGAGCAAGAGAGGGAGAGCAAAAGAGAGAGAGAGAGAGAGAGAGAGAGAGTAAGAAAGAGAGGGAGAGAGGGAGAGAGAGAGAGAGGGGGAGAGAGAGAGAGAGAGAGAGAGAGAGAGAGATGCATGTTTGTGTATCAGTCTAGCCAAGAGATGACCCGCTTTGATCCATTAAAATCGCCCGCCTCACTAATGTAATAGCATACTAAAGATCAAAGCCGGGTGATGGCTCACATCTACCAGTCTAATCCCCCCACTTTGATCTTCTTATATATGTATTATTTCTATACATAGGTGTTAGTAGAGTTGAGTTTTATCTAGATGATGGCCCACTTCTGCCAGTCGGTTTATCTCAATAACAACACTTCCCAACCAGATCTATGATTGGTAAAGATATAATCTAGATCATCTTGGTTATGTGATACTATTATATGCTACTTGTTCTAGCCTCCATCAGCTACTGTTGATACGTTGACACTCGATAGTGACTCTACAAAATTTTCTCTATAAAAGTGGATTATGTAGTGAGCTGCTATAGTAGTGGATTATATAGTGAGCTGTAAATTATTTGACATAATTTACTATTGACTTACAAAGCAAAACATACCTAGTAGTTTATTATTCTAAGGATCATAACTTATGCAAACGTTATTTTGGAACATGAAAATTAGTTGTGTTGCATGTAGCTGGTGAGCATTGTAATTTATGTTAGCATCTCATATTTGCATGTGGAATTAGTGTGTTCTTTGTTTTAAAGTAGTATGAGTACTTACAAAATGATTGTTGCATGCACTAGATCACTACACTCATCCTTCACGGCAACACAAGACTAGCTAAAGATTGAGGTTCTTATGCTTGTTTGTAAGTTAATGATCGAACACTTAATAGGATTGAGTAACGAAGAAATTCAGGCCCATGTGACCTCAAAATATTTACGTGATCAAATGCTAACTCGAGTATTTGACCTTCTGTACGTGAGTTGGCCCAAACATGGCCGAATATTTTTAAATTGATGGTTGATCAATATTTCCCTTGAGTGTTGGGATATCCTATGAGTCAATGGTAAATATATGCAAAGATGAATAAATATATGCAAAGATGAAAAATGCCTCCTTGCCTATCAATGGAGAGGAGAATCTTGCACTCTAGATGATTGAATGGAAGGCATCATAGATTTCTACTCAAAGAAAAAACATGAAGGAGAAAGGGGCTATTGGAAAGGCAATAGCCAGTGCCCTGGTCCATATGACCAAGATGGCTAGTGGGCCAGAAGAAAATGCCAATCCAGCCCAAGTTGGTAAGAAGGCATAGATAGAACTACATACACCAAGCTGTAAGCATGATTGGTTGGTATGCTTTTACTCCTTTTCCAATAATAAAAAAACACCCCTAATATTGATTTTAGAATTTCCATTGGTAAAAAGAATAGTGCTTCTAATCGATTTTAAATATAAGAAGGATTGAAAGAACAATATATTTGTCCACCTATGCTTTGGGAACCCTAAATTAGTCCCTCATACTAGTGTCCATGGACACTGCTTTTTGGTCCACTCAATCATATATGTGCTTTCACACAGTGAACTTTCCATTTCAAGCACTAAACTTGCATGAACTGTGGGCAAGGGAGGAGAAGGAACGTTATTCTGGATATAGGTCTTGGGTGTCCCAAGTCTAAGGCCAACATCATGGTATGAGGGAAAGAGGAGTATTAGAGGCATTGCTCACACTCATCTAGCACTAAAGAACAAGATATCAATGACAGTGGTCCATAGATCTATCTATCGAGTACATTGGGGTACTAACACACCAAGAGCTTTGGGTCATCACTCCATTCTTCAATGGTGGAAGTGTGCACAATATGCTAATGTGTCTCCCACACAGTTTTGCGGAACATATGTAACACCTATTTCATTAATTTTGGACTTTTTCTGTTGTTTTTGGACGAAGCCCAAAAATCCTTCCCAAATGAAAAGTTTACTTTGTGAAAATATTCTTCCCAAATCAAAATTTTACTTTCTGAAAATATTCTACCGAACTCAAAAGTTCACATTGTGGCACTATCATATTCACATAAAAATATTGTTTTTTCAATCTATATTTTTGAACCAACATGCAAGAATTTGAAATAATCCTATTTTAGAAATTCTAGCTATACCTAAGTTATTTGTTAATTTAATTATTTTTAATATTTTTCCTTGACATGATAAATTTATAAATCCGTGAAAGGAGACTTAAATATTTCATGAAAATAACATTATCACTCGCAATATGCACAAAATTTTTAAAACTTTTAATAAATAGAAAAAAGACATGATGCCATAAGACCCAAGTTTTGTATTGAACTAAAGAATTATAATAGCAATTATAGCTATCATTATATGTTTACATTGAGAGACGTTGCTCTTAGCTGGAGTCTTTGTATCCAAAATGATATAGATTGAACATATGTTTACAATTTAAATTGTTGCTCTTAAAGAGCCTCAATTCGTGCCATCTGCATAATTTGACTCCCCATTGTCTTATTGCTCAATGTCACGACAGTCCCTTGCCAGGTGCCATCTGCATTAACTCCCACTTGTCTTGCAAAGCCTTGCCCCTTGGGTGCATTAACTCCCCATTGTCTTATTGCTCAATTTGATACTCCCTTGCCAGGTGCCATCTGCATTAACTCCCTATTTTCTTGCCAAGCCTTGACCCTTGGGTGACATCCATTGCATATTTTGAATCTCATTTGACATAGGAGGTGATGACTCTGATTATAATTCTCTTGAATTGGCTTCTTGCCTAGTACCCAAATAAAATCCTTCAATGGACTTCAATACAAAGCTTTAATCATGGACATTCTTCATTTGCGCTGTCTCCTTCTACTTCCTCCATGGCGAGCATCCTTAAAAATTTGTGTATATGCAAAATACTTTGCCGTGGTATTTTTATTTTTCCTTCTACCTCATATCCCATTGGCTTCTTTGATTTCTTCGCCCTTGAATGCCAAGACACTATGATTTTCTCCATCGAAACTTGAGAGACCGCTTCATCATTTGGGACCCACTCCTTCATTATACAATTAGTATACAATGTGTTGTTCTCCATATTCTCCTTCATGCCCTTTGGCTCATACCATACCGCTGTAAATGTTGTAGCTCTCCCTTGGTCATCTCTTTGCACATCAACTACTTTTGCAACCCAAAACTTCACATTCTCATATTCATCATCTGATGGCCAAACCACAACAAAACAATCGACCCCTATATCTACTTGTGGCATAAACTCTCTCTTCTTCGGTCCACAATATGGATGTGGGAGTAATGATACAAATTCATTTTCAAAGATTGGAGCTGGGCGCAAATCCTTATGAACATTTGGCCAAAACATATTGCATTCTTCCTTGACATCCTTTGAGCCTCGCATTCTCTCAAGGTCCTTTATTAAATTTCATGTCTTGTTAATTACAGTGGTAGTGTGTTCTCTCCAAGTAGGCTTCAAATCAGGATATCTCCAGAGCATTTCCTCTTTGTATGTAATAAATGCTTTTAGTCCTTCTATTTCATAGTTAGACCTCTCATTGAATTCTTGTATAGGAGCCCATGTTGGATACCTTTCCTTGCTGGGAATTGAAGTCAAGAGACTATAAGGTTCTTCAAGTTCCCATTTTGTATCATGAGAATACTGTTGCCATTGCATTACGGGTTTTTCATCTTTAAAAAAAAAACGAAAGTACTGTGGATTGGTATGACCTGTCAATGCATCACCACCTGTTTGTATGAAAGGTAGAATGAAGCTCTTCCAATCATACATTCTTTCGAGCCTCTCACATACTATACTTTCCTTACGACCACCAACTTGCCTACCACATCTTCTTACCAAGTCATCTATTGTCTCCACATCCTTGCATTTAAGCTCTCTTGAGACTGTGCTAAAAACCTAATTGATATCCTCATGTGTATGCCCAACATACAAAAATCCATATTCGACCTCATTGAAGATTTGATGAGCAACTAGCATGGAGCAGAATGCAAACATGAGTACATTCTTATTTTCTCGCCAGCAATTATCAGCTTGTATTCTCAAAGTCAGTGGTAGGTGAACTTTTTCTGCATGTACATTGCGAATTGCTTCATAATAGATGTTACAACTTGATTGTTATCATGTAAATGCAAGGAATCAATCCATATATCTGCAAAGAACTTAATTCCATGCACTAACACTCCACATAGATGTGTCTTTAGAAAGTGCTTTCGTTGTAATTTAGGTGGAGTGGCAACAAAACAAGGCAATGTTCTTGTATTCTAATCCATGCCATCTACAATAATGCACATGTAGTCATCGGGATGCGAAATAGCTTGCTCCTTCCAAATTGCATATTTTTGTCTAGAATGTCGAATAAGGTCATGATGAGATTTTTGGTTTTTTTTAATAATTCCCTTTGATTTGGACATGTTGCACTCTCAATCGCTCGCCTTAAATCATCGCAAACATTGCACTTTGACATTTTTTGCCTCCTTGGGATTTTAACATATCCAAAGTTCTTCTTCCAACGAGTATACAAAGTATGAGAAGAAGCTACGGCATCCCCTCTTTGCCTTTGCTTTTTGCAATAGATTCAAATACTTTGAGCTTTGTCAAGCCCATTGGAAGGTGCATTTTAGTGATCGCGTCACCATTAGGGAGTTTGGTAGATATATGGGATTGAGGTAAAGCATTTTCATGTATGAAGTCTTGCAAAATTGCTGTTGCCCTGATAGTTGAGATTCTTGATTTGGACCTTCCTCTATTACCGTGAATGCTAAATTTGTTGCCGCCCTTTGCCTTGGTGACTAAAACCTAATATGTACCATGGGATAATCTAGTAATATTGCAATATGCCTTATTGCAAATCTTTTTTCCATTTACGAGAGGTTTTACCTTTTGTCTTGAACTTAGCCTTTTATTGCCATTCTGAAGAAAGCAAGAGAGACTTGTGAGAAGGTATTCATTTCTTTCGCTTCCTCTTCTTTGCCACATGCGTCCTCTGCATTCCCTGACGTCTATAAGATCAATGAAGCGCATACATCTTCGCTTGCAACATAGATATCCCAATGCATTTAACATGTTCTCCTCCTTCATTACTCTCTTCCTCTTTCGTTGCTTTTGTGGATCTGCCTAGATTCGCTTTCTCTTCATGCATATGTATGACTGTTTTCGTTCCTCATGCACGTTGTTATCTGTATTTATCCACTTCTTCTCCTCACATTTGTTTGTAACGAAGCATTCATGATTGGTCGTTGCATCCTTGGCCATATCACATCAAAGTTAAATATTGAATAATCCTCTATTGATCTCATCCTCGTTTTTAACATACTCTTAGGACCATTCAATGAATTCAATATTCTACAAGAGTATTGAGAACCTTGAAACTCTTCCACTCCTGAGAGAACATCGCTCATTGGGACATCTTGCATGGCTTTCACAAATCCACAAGCTTGATTGACACCAGGTTAGTTAATATGCATGAACTCATCTACACTTGACAAGACATCGCTATTGAAACCTTTTCCCTTCTCATTGTGCAAGAATTCATCCACCCTCGTTAAGGCTTCGCTTCTAAAATCATTTTGTTTCTTGGAACCAATGAACTCATCCACTCCAGATAAGATGTCACTTCTATAATTGAGTACATTGAAATCATCCACATTTGAAGTGATAGAGCTTGGCACATGGGCATGCTTTTTGGTCCTTTGATATTGTAGTATAACTTGTCTTTATCATTGAAAACCACGTGCCTCTTTCTCATGATTAAAAATTGCATGCTCCATCTCATATTCTTGCCTACCTCATAGTAGGGATCACATAAGGATGTTATGTTATCAACCATACCATCATCAGTGACTTTTAGAATCCTCATCTGTGCAAATGACCATTGCTCCACTTGTTCAAATCCCAATATTTCACCTTCTGCTACACTCTTATTTGCAAATAATCTCATTTGTAAAATGTCCCCTATAGTAAAATCCAAGGTGGTGCACTTTGTATTCTTCATAATGTCTATTGCATAAGTCTCATCTTTGTCCCATGCTATAAATGATTTGTTGGATGTATTGTAGGGCATAACATCTCCAAGTGTTTCCATATCTCCACATTTATACTTTAGCTCAACATGTGCGCTAAGAATCTTTGATACAGTAACTGCCACCTTATCTTCGCCAAGTCTTCGAAAGTGGCAAACTGAATTGGGATCACTATCATGGATTGTAGCAAATGCAACTACTTCTCTTTTGCTACATAAAATCACATCCATCCCTGGAACAAAATCTATAGCCATCTCCTTTGTGAGAGTCCTTTGCAAGCAAGCTACAGTAGCAACAATTACATAAATATTAGTCTCTTTTTAATAATCTACTCATTTATTATAATTTTTAATTAGTACTTAATTTATTGGTGGGAGAAGTTATCCGATCAAGTACTCATCAGATGGACATGCCAAGTTATCCTTTGCATGGTCAATCGAGCATTAAATACTATTTTTGCTCTAGTGTCATGCACATCCGTAAAAAAACATGATGCTAGGTATGTTATATGATCAAGTACTTATGGGATGGGTGCACCACTTTTCATGTAAGTCAATTCCACCTAGTTGAAGGTGTGTACAAAGTATTGTGCCCATCGGATATGCTTTGCATTGTCGATCAAGCAAAAAACACCGTTTTTGCTTTAGTGTCATGCGCAACCATAAAAAAACACATCCTAGGTGTGTTATTCAAACAAGTACTTCTCAGATGGGGGCTCCACTCTTCATGCAAGTCAGTTTCAACTAGGTTGAGGTTAATTCAAAGTATTGTGACCATCAGATATGCTTTGCATGGCCGATCACGCATTATACACCGTTTTTTCCCTAGTGATATGCACATCTGCAAAATAAGATGCCCTTAGGGGTGTTATATGACTAAGTACTTATCGGATGGGTGTGCCTATTTGAAAACATGTCAATGCCACCTAGGTTGAGGTGTAGGAAAAGTATTGTGCCCATCGGATATGCTTTGCATGGTTGATCGAGCATTAAATACCATTTTTGCCTTGGTGTCATGCACATCCGTAAAAAAACATGCTGCTACGTATGTTCTCCGATCAAGTACTTATGGGATGGGCATGCCACTTTGCATGTAACTCAATTCCACCTTGTTTCAGGTGTTGCAGAGTATTATGCCCATCGGATATGCTTGGCATTGTCGATGAAGCATAAAATACCATTTTTGCTCTAGTGTAATGCACAACCATAAAAAAATACGATCCTAGGTGTGTTATTTAAACAAGTACTTATCGGATGGCAGCTCCACTTTGCACGCAAGTATCTTTCAACTAGGTTGAGGTTCGTGCAAATTATTGTAACCATTGGATATGCTTTGCATGGTCGATCACACATTGTACACCGTTTTTCCTGTAGTGATGCACATCCGCAAAAAACACGCCCTTAGGTATGTTATCTGACCAAGTACTCATCGAATGGGTGTGCCCCTTTGAAAAAATTTCAATACCACCTAGGCTAAGGTGTAGGAAAAGTATTGTGCCCATTGGATATCCTTTGCATGGTCAATCGAGCATAAAATACCATTTTTGACTTAGTGTCATGCACATCCGTAAAAAAACACGCTGCTAGGTGTGTTATCCGATCAAGTACTTATGCGATGGGAATGCCACTTTGCATGTAAGTCAATCCCACCTAGTTGAAGGTGTGTGCAAAGAATTGTGCCCATCGGATATGCTTTGCATTGTCGATCAAGCATAAAACACCGTTTTTGCCTTAATGTCATGCACAACCATAAAAAAACACGGTCCTAGGTGTGTTATTCAAACAAGTACTTATCGGATGGGGGCTCCACTTTGCACGCAAGTCCATTTCAACTAGGTTGAGATGCATGCAAAGTATTGTCCCCATCGGATATGCTCTACATGGTCGATTACGCATTATACAACGTTTTTCCAGTAGTGATATGCAAATCTGCAAGAAAACACGCCCTTAGGTATGTTATCTCACCAAGTACTTATCGGATGGGTGTGCCTCTTTGAGAACATTTCAATACCACCTAGGTTAAGGCGTAGGAAAAGTATTGTGCCCATCGGATATGCTTTGCATGGTAAATCGAGCATTAAATACCATTTTTGCCTTGGTGTCATGCACATCCATAAAAAAGCACGCTACTAGGTGTGTTTTCCGATCAAGTACTTATGCGATGGGAATGCCACTTTGCATGTAAGTTAATTCCACCTAGTTGAAGGTTTGTGAAAATTATTGTGCCCATCGAATATGCTTTGCATTGTCGATCAAGCATAAAACTCCGTTTTTGCCTTAGTGTCATGCACAACCATAAAAAAACACGATCCTAGGTGTGTTAATCAAACAAGTACTTATCGGATCAGGGATCTACTTTGCACACAAGTCCGTTTCAACTAGGTTGAGATGCATGCAAAGTATTGTCACCATCGGATATGCTTTTCATGGTCGATCACACATTATACAACGTTTTTCTAGTAGTGATATGCAGCTCCGCAAAAAAACACGCCCTTAGGTATGTTATCTGACCAAGTACTTATTGGATGGGTGTGCCTCTTTGAGAACATTTCAATACCACCTAGATTAAGGTGTAGGAAAATTATTGTGCCCATAGGATATGCTTGGCATGGTCGATTGAGCATTAAATACCATTTTTGCCTTAGTGTTATGCACATCCGTAAAAAAACACGTTGCTAGGTGTGTTATTCGATCAGGTGCTTATGCAATGGGAATGCCACCTTCCATGTAAGTCAATTTCACCTAGTTGAAGGTGTATGCAAAGTATTGTGCCCATTGGATATGCTTTGCATTGTCCATCAAGCATAAAACACCGTTTTTGCCTTAGTGTCATGCACAGCCATAAAAAAACACGGTCCTAGGTGTGTTATTCAAACACTTGTACTTATCGGATGGGGGCTCCACTTTGAATGCAAGTCCATTTCAATTAGGTTGAGGTGCATGCAAAGTATTGTCACCGTTAGATATGCATTGCATGGTCGATCACGCGTTATACAACGTTTTTCCGGTAGTGATATGCACATCCGCAAAAAAACACGCCCTTAGGTAGGTTATCTGACCAAGTACTTACCAGATGGGTGTGCCTCTTTGAGAACGTTTTAATTTACCACCTAGGTTAAGGCATAGGAAAATTATTGCGCCCATTGGATATGCTTTGCATGGTCGATTGAGCATTAAATACCATTTTTGCCTTAGTGTCATGCACATCCGTGAAAAAACACGCTGCTAGGTTTGTTATCCCAACAAGTACTTGTGCGATGGGAATGCCACATTGCATGTAATTTAATTCCACCTATTTGAAGGTGTGTTCAAAGTATTGTGCCGATCGAATATGCTTTGCATTGCGGATCAAGCATAAAACACCGTTTTTGCCTTAGTGTAATGCACAGCCATAAAAAAACATAGTCCTAGGTGTGTTATTCAAACAAGTACTTATCAGATGGGGGCTCCACTTTGCATGCAATTATATTTCAACTAGGTTGAGTTGTGTGCAAAGTATTATGACCATCAGATATGCTTTGCAGGGCCGATCACGCATTATACACCATCTTTCCCCTAGTGATATGCACATCTGCAAAAAAACACGCCCTTAGGTGTGTTATCTGACCAAGTACTTATCAAATGGGTGTGCCTCTTTGAGAACATTTCAATACCACCTAGGTTGCGGCATAGGAAATGTTTTGTGCCCATCAGATATGCTTTGCACGGTCGATCGAGCATTAAATATCATTTTTGCCTTAGTGTCATGTACATCCGTAAAAAAACACGCTGCTAGGTGTGTTATCCGATCAAGTGCTTATGGGATGGGAATGCCACTTTGCATGTAAGTCAATTCCACCTAGTTGAAGGTTTGTGCAAAGTATTGTGCCCATCGGATATGCTTTGCATTGTCGATCAAGCATAAAACACCGTTTTTGCCTTAGTGTCATGCACAACCATAAAAAAACACAGTCCTAGGTGTGTTATTCAAACAAGTACTTATCGGATGGGGGCTCCACTTTGCACGCAAGTCTATTTCAACTAGCTTGAAGTGCATGCAAAGTATTATCACCATCGGATATGCTTTTCATGGTCGATCACGCATTATACAACGTTTTTCCGGTAGTGATATGCACATCCATTAAAAAACACGCCCTTAGGTATGTTATCTGACCACTTGTACTTATTGGATGGGTGTGCCTCTTTGAGAAAATTTCAATACCACCTAGATTAAGGCATCGGAAAAGTATTGTGCCCATCGGCTATGCTTTGCATGGTCGATCGAGCATTAAATACTATTTTTGCCTTAGTGTCATGCACATCGGTAAAAAAACACCCTGCTAGGTGTGGTATCCCAACAAGTACTTATGTGATGGGAATGCCAGTTTGCATGTAAGTAAATGCCACCTATTTGAAAGTGTGTACAAAGTATTGTGCCCATTGGATATGCTTTGCATTGTGGATCAAGCATAAAACACCGTTTTTGCCTTACTGTATTGCACAACCATAAAAAAACACGGTCGTAGGCATGTTATTCAAACAAGTACTTATCATATGGGGGCTCCACTTTGCACACAAGTGTCTTTCAACTAGTTTGAGGTGCGTGCAAATTATTGTGACCATCGGATATGCTGTGCATAGCCGATCATGCAATATACACCGTTTTTCCCCTAGTGATATGCACATTCGCAAAAAAACACACCCTTAGGTGTGTTATCTGACCAAGTACTTATCGGGTGGGTGTGCCTCTTTGAGAACATTTCAATACCACCTAGGTTTAGGCATAGGAAAAGTGTTGTGCCCATCGGATATCCTTGGCATGGTCGATCGAGCATTAAATACCATTTTTGCCTTAGTGTCATGCACATTCATAAAAAAACACACTGCTAGGTATGTTATCCGATCAAGCACTTATGGGATGGGCGTGCCACTTTGCATGTAAGTCAATTTCACCTAGTGGAACGTGTGTGCAAAGTATTGTGCCCATCGGATATGCTTTGCATTGTCGATCAAGCATAAAACACCGTTTTTGCCTTAGTGTCATGCACAACCATAAAAAGACACAATCCTATGTGTGTTAATCAAACAAGTACTTATTGGATGTAGGATCCACTTTGCACGCAAGTCTGTTTCAACTAGTTTGAGATGCATGCAAAGTATTGTCACCATCGGATATGCTCTGCATGGTTGATTACGCATTATACACTGTTTTTCCCTAGTGATATGCACATCTACAAAAAAGCATGCCCTTAGGTATGCTATCTAACCAAGTACTTATCGGATGGGTGTGCCTCTTTAAGAACATTTCAATAACACCTAGGTTAAGGCATAATAAAAGTATTGTGCCCATCGGATATGCTTTGCATGGTCGATCGAGCATTAAATACCATTTTTGCCTTAGTGTCATGCACATTCGTAAAAAAACACACTGCTAGGTGTGTTATGCGATCAAGTACTTATGCGATAGGAATGCCAATTTGCATGTAAGTCAATTCCACCTAGTTGAAGGTGTGTGCAAAGTATTGTGCCCATCGGATATGCTTTGCATTGTCGATCAAGCCTAAAACACCGTTTTTGCCTTAGTGTCATGCACAACCATAAAAAAACACGGTCCTAGGTGTGTTATTCAAACAAGTACTTATTGGATGAGGGATCCACTTTGCATCCGAGTCTGTTTCAACTAGTTTGAGGTATGTGCAAAGTATTGTCACCATCGGATATGCTTTGCATGGCCGATCACGCATTATACACACCATTTTTCCCCTAGTGATATGCACATCCACAAAAAAACACACCCTTAGGTGTCTTATCTGACCATGTACTTATCAAATGGGTGTGCCTCTTTGAGAACATTTCAATACCACCTAGGTTGAGGTGTAGGAAAAGTGTTGTGCCCATCAGATATCCTTTGCATATTCAATCGAGTATTAAATACTATTTTTGCTCTAGTGTCATGCACATCCGTTAAAAAACACGCTGCTAGGTATGTTATCCGATCAAGCACTTATGGGATGGGCATGCCACTTTGCATCTAAGTCAATTCCACCTAGTTGAAGGTGTGTGCAAAGTATTGTGCCCATCAGATATGCTTTGCATTGTCGATCAAGCATAAAACACTGTTTTTGCCTTAGTGTCAAGCACATTTGTAAAAAAACACGGTCCTAGGTTTGTTATCAGATCAAGTACTTATCTAACTGACATGCCACTTTTCATGCAACTCAATAACACCTAGGTTGAGCTGGGTGCAAAGTATTGTGCCCATCGGATGTACTTTTGCATGGTATATCATGTATTAAACTCGATTTGTGCCTCAATGTCATGCACAAGCATAGAAAAACACACTTTTAGGTGTGTTATCCGACCAACTGCTTATTAGATGGGTGTACCACTTTGAATGCAATGCAATACCACAATTTTTGAGACTCATGCAAAGTATTGTGCAAATCGGATATGCTTTGCATTGTCGAACAAGCATTAAACACTGTTTTGGCCTTAGTGTCATGCACAACCATCAAAAAATGCAGTCCTAGATATGTTTTTCGACTAAATACTTATGAGATGGGCACGCCACTTTGCATATAAGTCAATAATTCCTAGGTTTAAATGTGTGCAAAGTATTTTGACGATCGGATATGCGTTGCATTGTCAATTAAGCATAAAACAACGTTTTTGCCTCAGTGTCATGGACAACAACCAATAAAAAACATGGTCCTAGGTGTGATATTCTAAAAAGTACTTGTCAGATGGGGGAGCCACTTTGCAAGAAATTTAATTTCAACTAGGTTGATGTGCGTGCATAGTATTGTGTCTATCGGTTATGCTTTGCATGGGGGATCTTACATTATACACCATTTTCCCCCTAGTGTTATGCACATCCGTCAAAGAACACGCTCTTAGGTGTATTATCATACCAAGTACTTATTGAATGGGCGTTCCACTTTGCATGGAACACCATACCACCGCTTTTGAGGCACATGCAAAGTATTGTGCCCATCGGATATGCTTTACATGGTAGATTGAGTATTAAATATTGTTTTTGCCTTGGTGTCATGTAGAACCGTCAAAAAACACGATCCTAGGTGTATTTTTCAAACAAGTACTTATCGGATGGGGATGCCACTTTGCACACAAGTCAATACTACTTAGGTTGAGGAATGTGCAAATTCTTGTGTCCATTGGATATGCTTTGCATAGTCGATCACACATTATACACCATTTTGTTCCTACTGTTATGCACAATTGTCATAAAATACGTTTGCAAGTGTGTTATCCAAACAAGTACTTACGGGATGGATGCACCCCTTTGTATGCAAGTCAATACGACCTAGGTTGAGGCATGTACAAAGTTTTGTGCCCATCGGAGAAATGTAGATGCGATAATATTAGAAAATTCTCGATATGTGTATATGTGTGTGTGTGTGGCAAACAATTTTGATACAACAAAGTAAACACCTAGTGCACAAATTATGCACTTCATACCTTGATTATTGTGTCAAAATAAAAGCTGAAATAAGCTTGTTGATGAGGATAAATACGCACTTGTAAATATGCCCTTGAATAAAAGCACAGTTGTTGTATGACCACAATAGGATCGCTTTGACACTTGTGATTTTGCCCACATGTAAGTTTGCAAATAGTATAAAAAATCATATAATAATATATTAATAGTTTGCAAATGTATATAGCAAGTGAGTAATGGGAAGTGGAAGTGGGAGTGAGGAGGGAGGAGTGGAATGGGAGAGGGGAAGTAATAGGGGTGTATGATAATAAGTATAAAAATTAGTATAATAATATATTAATAGTTTTCAAATGGCAATGGGCAGTGGAAGTGAGAGTGGGGAGGGAAGAATGGAATGGGAGAGGGGGAGGTAATAGGGGAGTAGGATAATAAGGGAGTGAAATGAGTGAGGGGAGTTAATAGGGGATGAAAAAGAGGAGGGTGAGATGGGGAAATATGGGAGGAGTATGGGAGGAGTATGGGACGTGGTGGAAATGTGGGATGGGAGTGGTGGCAATGGGGGAGGAAGAAGAAATGGATGGGGGGAGGGCCAATGGAAGATTGGGATGAGGGATGGGGGTCCAATGGGAGAGGGGGAGTAATGGGAGCCAATGGGAGAGGGGAGAAATGAAAAGCCAATAGGAGAGAGGGGAGGAATGGAAAGCCGATAGGAGAGGAGGAGGAAAACCTAATTTTTCTTATATATAGTCTTCCTTCTCATTCATTCTCCCCTCATTTCATTCATTGAAGCAAGAAAGCAAGAAAGAAAGGGCGAGCAAGAAAGCAAGGAAGGAAGAGCAAGAAAGCAAGAAAGAGCAAACTTACAAACTTTTTCCAGGTACTTGTAAATTTTTTTGATTAATTCTTTATCTAGATTTTTTTTTTAATTTGAAGAGAGAGAAATTAAGAAAGAGAGAGAGGAACTAGAGAGAGAGAGAGAAGGAGAGAAGCCTTGGAGGCCGCGGCCTCCAGGAGGAAGAGGGAAGTGGAGGAGGATGAGAGGGAGGAAAGGAGGGAGGGAGGAGCCAAGGAGGAAGGGAGGAGTGACGAAAGAGGGGAGGGAGGGAGGGAGAGAGGGAGGGAGGGAGGAAGAGGGAGGGAGGAGCGGAGGTAGGGGGAGAGAGGGAGGGAGGTAGGAGGAGGGAGGAAGAGGGAGGGAGGAGCGGGGGCATAGGGGGAGGCGAGAGATGGGAGGGGGGTCCTGGTGGCCACGGTGGCCGCCAGGGGGAGGTGAGAGGAAGGGGAGGGAGGGGAGGGAGAGAGAGAGGAGGGAGGGGAGGGAGCGGGGGGCGACGGGTAGGGGGAGTGGGGGCGGCGGGGTAGGGGGAGGCGAGAGGCGGGAGGGGGGGGGAGGCAAGAGGTGGGAGGGGGGGTTCTTGACAGCCGCGGCCGCCAAGGGGAGGCGAACGGGAGGGGGGGGAGACGAGAGGTAGGAGGGAAGGGGGAGGTGAGAGGCGGGCACCAGGGGGAGGCGAGCGGTAGGGGGGGAGGCAATAGGCGAGGGGGGGAGAGGCGAGAGGGCACCAGGGGGAGGCGAGCAGCAGGGGGGAGGTGAGCGGGAGGGGGGGGAGGCAAGAGGCGGGAGGGGGGGAGGCGAGAGGTGGGAGGGGGGGCATCCTAGCGACCGTGGCCACCAAGGGGAGGTGAACAGGAGAGGGGGGGAGGCGAGAGGCAAGAGGGGGGGGATCCTGGTGGTTGCAGCCGCCAGGGGAGGTAAGGAGTCTCACTTGAGGCTTTCTCACAAGCACAATGGGGAAATACACACAAAGGTGGAGGCTAAAAATAGTTTTCCTCTTCTTAGTTGTGAAAGCCAAAAGAACTCAAGTACAAAGAAATAGAAGAACCCTATATGTGGGTCTCAAACCAAACTCAACTAACTAAGGTGGCATACTAACTGAGCCACAAACTAGAGTAGATAAGGATAGCTGTCATCCAGCTATTATTCGTGGGCGGTGTACCAACCGCATCTCCAGCTAACAAGTCGGTGACATAAATGCACAACAGTCACCCTGGCATATCGCGAGTGGAGCTCGATATCTCAACACTCCCCCTCAAGCTCAATCCCAATTCCTGCACACCAAGCAGGTCTCTGAACTTGCGCAGCTTCTCTACGCCCAATGCTTTCATGAATATGTCAGCTACCTGATCCTTTGTGCTGACATAAACTAGATCAATAACACCTAGTAAAACCTTCTCCAGCACATAGTGATAATGCACCTCAATGTGCTTTGTTCTAGCATGAAAGACTGGGTTCTTTGCCAAGTGTATACTACTCATGTTGTCACAATAAATGACAACTGGCCCATCTGTAGACTGATGCATATCATAAAGTAGCTTATGCAACCAAGCTACCTCACATGCAGCCATTGTTGCACCCCTGTACTCAGCCTCTGTGCTCGACAAGGCAACTGTAGGCTGTTTCTTGCTGCTCCAAGTGACTGCAGCACTCTCAAAAGAGAACACATATCCACTGGTAGATCGTCTATCAGAAATACTACCAGCCCAATCAGCATCAGTGTATCCATGCAACTGTATCTAAACCCTAGCCTCATAAAATAGTCCATACTGCAATGTGGACTTCACATACCTGAGTATGCATCTAGCCGCATCCAAATGCGGTTTCCTTGGAGCCTGCATAAACTGACTTACCAACCCAATAGCATAGCTCAAATCTGGCCTGGTAATAGTCATGTAAATCAAACTTCCTACTATGCGTCTATACATAGTAGGGTCTTCTAGAAGCTCACCTGCATCTACGCTCAACTTCACATTCTGCTCCAAAGGAACTGAAATAGGCTTACAGCCTGTCATCCCATATTTGGACAGCATCTCCAATCCATACTGCCTCTGCAAGAGCTGTATCCCACTTGGTGATCTAATCACCTCAATGCCCAAGAAATAACGTAGCTCTCCCAAATCCTTCATCTCAAACTTCTGCCTCAATAGCATTTTCACATGAAGGATATCTTCATCACTATCAGCTGTGATGATCAAATCATCAACATAAATGACCAGCAGCATAATCCCTTTCTCTGTTTTTCTCACATAGAGTGAGAAATCTACCTTGGAAATCTGAAAGCCAATAGTGACAAGATATTGTCCTATCTTGTCAGACCATGCTCTAGGTGCTTGCTTCAAGCCATACAAGGCTTTCTTCAACTTGCAAACAAACTCAGGATGAGTAGCATGAACATAACCTGCTGGCTGCTCCATAAAGACCTCTTCTTGCAAATCACCATGCAAGAAGGCATTCTTTACATCCATCTGATGTAAAGACCATCCCTTTGATGTAGCCATAGCAATGGCTGCTCTTACGATTGCCATCCTTGCAACCGGGCTGAAAGTTTCTTCATAATCAATGCCATATGTCCATTAGGAAAAAAGGGAGCTCATTTTGGGGCCCTGTAAGAAATTCACTATTTTCTCTTTTCTCTCTCTACAAAAGCAAGAAAATATGGATACTTGCGTGAGAAATGTCAGTGTGAAAAGGAATAAATATATTCTTTCACATGCTTTACATTCAATGTTCATATAAGAGCAACACTTTTCTGTGCAGAATTTGGTGATTCTGACATCGCAGACGCGTCCGGAACGGCCCAAAACCCCAAGAACGGCACTGGAAACGCTGGAATCGGACATCCGGAGGCCCGGAAACGGCCAAAAAAGGCCGAAAAGTGGGATTTGCAGCAAAATGCGATCTGGCACCTTTTGAAATTTCAAAAGTGCCATATCGCATTTTGCTGCAAATCGCGTTTTTCGGCCTTTTTTGGCCGTTTCCGGGCCTCCGGATGTCCGATTCCAACGTTTCCGGTGCCGTTCTTGGGGTTTTGGGCCGTTCCGGACGCGTCTGCGGTGTCAGAATCATCAAATTCTGCACAGAAAATAAATTTTTTAAAGATTCAAATCAGATCACCTCATTAATGTGACATGCTTCTACGAACATATAGTACTATTTCTTTTTCTTATTTTCATCTTCTTTTGTTGAATTTTCAACGTTACGTTGGCCCACTCCTAATTGGTTGAGATCCTATTTTCTCTCTCTTCTAAAAGGCCCCAAAATGAGCTCCCTTTTTTCCTAATGGTGCATACCCCTTGACAACTAATCTTGCCTTGTATCTATTCACAGAACCATCTGCATTGTGCTTGATCTTATAAACCCACTTACAGCCAATTGCATTCTTGTCTTTAGGCAAAGGCACCAATTCCCATGTAGCATTTGCATCCAAGGCATCCATTTCTTCATCCATGTCTTTCTCCCATTTTTCATTTCCCATGGCTTGCTCAAAAGAAGTGGGTTCTGGTTCCTGTATCACTTTGACCATATAGGCATAGTGAATGGCTATAAATCCATAATATTTCAGCCTATTCACAGGATACCTAACCCTGGTAGACCTGTGCAAAATAGGCTCACTTCCAGGTGCTCTCAAAACATCCCTGGTCTTCCTTACTCCAGGTGTAACAACAGAGGGAATACCCAACTCATTATCAATGCTATTATCAATTCTCTGTTCAGAGCCACTGGATTCACCATCCACACAAGAATGACCTGCATTCACATCAAACATGGGCTGATCTACCTTCTCTTTTCCTTTTTGTGATACCTGCATACCACTCTCTGCATTGCTTTGAGGAGATTCTCTTGATCTCAATCTGCCTGTCCATGGCGAAGTATGTGAACCACTGCTAGACAACACTGCAGGTCCACTGATATTTTGTGATTGCTGCTGTGAATTCTGTGCAGCATTACCATTTTGTGCATCTACATCAATCATCACATTTACTGGTTTATACCAGCTGCTCATCTCATAAAAAACAACATCTCTGCTCACTATAAACTTACGAGTAGAAGGGTTATAGCATCTATACCCTTTACCCTTTCTGCTGCAGAGAATAACCAATAAAGATGCACTTCTCAACTTTTGGATCCAACTTGGACCTCAACTCATCTGGCACATGGACATAGGCAATGCAACCAAAAATTTTCAAATGAGAAATATCTGGTTTCCTACCAGTATACATCTCCTCTGGCGTCATGCCATGTATTGCTGCAGTGGGAGTCCTGTTCATTATATAAACTACTGTAGCAACTGCTTCAGCCCAATAATAATCTGGTAGATCTTTTTCATTTAGCATAGCCCGAGATGCCTCTCCAATATGCCTATTTTTCCTTTCTGCAATTCCATTTTGCTGTGGGGTATGACTGCATGAATATTGCTGCTTTATACCATGCTCCTGCAAGAACCTTGCAAACTCATTTGAGAGGTACTCTCCCCCTCCATCTGACCTTAGGCATTTTATTTGCAGGCCTGTTTCTTTTTCAACCATAGCTTTGAAAGCTTTGAAGTGCCCAAACACTTCACTTTTCTTTTTCATAAAATACACCCAAAGTTTTCTGCTGAAGTCATCAATAAATGTGACAAAATAGTGACAGCCACCAATAGATGCAGCTTTAGTAGTCCACACATCAGAGTGGATTAATTCCAATGGCTTTTTACTCTCTTGAACATGCCTAGGAAAAGGTTTCCTTGCCTGTTTCCCAAATTGACAGGCTTCACAAACCTTGTGCATTTCTGCAACCTTGAATTTAGGCAATCCTGCAACAATATTTTGGGCTTGCATTGATTTAAGTCGCTGTATATTAACATGACCAATGCGTTTGTGCCAGATATCAATATCTGCAACTACACCGGTCCCATGTGCAAACATTGCTGCACTCAATTCACGCATGTCCGCATCCAACATAAACATCCTGCCCTTCTTCTTTCCTTTTGACCATTATTTTTCATATCCTCAACAAAGCATCCATGAGGATTAAATCTGACCTGCAAGCCCTGCTCAACCATCTGACCAACAGAAACCAGGTTCTTGGTGATGTTCGGGACATGAAATACATTAGACAAGTATTTCTTTTTCCCATCCTGCATAGACAAAGGAATTTTGCCAATCTGCACAATAGGATGTGAAGTATCATCACCAGTCTCCACAAATCCTGGTTTTTCCATTTTCCTTGCATCCTGCATCCATTCAGCATGACGTGTCATGTGGTTTGATGCACCTGAGTCAACATACCACACATCATTGCTTTCTTCTGCACTTGTCACAGAATTCGTCATATGCTACACCATAAACAAATGCTCATTTCTGTCATCACCCTGTCTACTAGAGGATGCATAATTGCCTTGCTGCAATTTTCCATTCATAATGTCATTCTGCTTTTTGTAGCAGTCTTTAGCCATATGCCCCATTTTACCACAGTAGTAGCATTCAACAATGCTGTTTGCATTTTGGCCTCTCTGCCATCAACCACGACCTCTTTGGCTCCCCCTGCCTCTAGAGTTACCACGTCCTCCTGCATAGGACTGGTTTTCTTGCATTTGCTGCATATTCTGATTTCTACCACGGCCTGCAGATCGGCCTCCTCTACCTCTGCCTCTACCTCTGCCAGCATTTGAGTAGAAGACAGTTTCTTTTGAAGTTCTTGCTGAAGAAGATGCACCACCATTTCTCTGCTCTTCAGAAATTAGAAGAGCAAACAACTCTTCAAAATCTGGAAATTTTTCACAAATGGCAATGGATGTCTGGAACTGCGCATAATCCTTTCCTAGACCATTCAAGGTCACAGAAACTAGTTCATCATCTTCCACTGGCGACCCAATGGAAGCAAGTGCATCTGCAATTTTCTTCACCTTCATGTGGTAGTCGTTTATGCTCAAATTTTCTCTCTGCACATTGTGCAACTCATGTTTGAGCTACATTTTCCTGGCTTGCGTATTTGTGCTGTACATTTTGGCCAAAGTATCCCATGCCTCCTTTGGCGTACTTGCATCCTGAATATGCACAATCATGAAGTCTGAAATACTGATAGACAGCCAGTACATAACTTTCCTGGCTCTCTCGTGCCATCCTTTGAATGCCTGCATTTCCTGTTGATTGGGAACATTAGGAAGAACAGGTTCTTCTTCATTTCCTGTAATGAACTCCCAATAGCCTTTTCCCATCAAGAAATTTGTCATTCTAAACTTCCATGCTTGGAAGTTGTTCTTGTCAAGCTTTTCAGTGACAATCTGTGAAAGAGAATCAGATGCCATTACAGAACACTGCAAAATATTCTGTCACTGCAAAAAACACAGCTTTTGCCTCACACGGGCAGATCTGCAAAACTGACGAAAGTGGTATTTCACCACACAGTCACTTCCTAGTGACAATTTAGCATCAACAGGCAACAAGCATGAATCTGCAACTCCCAATGTCTCTGCGCATAGGCATACGATGCAATTTATGCGGCAACTTTTCACCGACCTGTAGAATAGTGGTCGCACAGCAAAAACAGGGCCTTTTTCTAAGTGCCTGCGGAGAACTTCTGCCTCCAAAACGGGCCCCGAAATGACCTCGAATCAGAAAAATAAAGTCACCAAAGGGCTTCGCCCTCGCCCGCAGCATATAACGCCCTCTCGCCACACCGCGAAGGGCGTCTCAATCTGAGACAGTGCACTCTTGCACTTTCGGCTGTGCTACCTGCAGAGATTTGGTCCCAAACTCGAAAAAGGAAAGCAACACTAGTCCTCTTACCAGGACACTACGAACTTGGTTTGCTATCTTGAGCTCCTTATCATGAACAAGGCTCTGATACCATGTGAAGATAGTGGGAGAGAGGGAAGGAGTCTCACTTGAGGCTTTCTCACAAGCACAATGGGGGAATACACACAAAGGTGGAGGCTAAAAACAGTTTTCCTCTTCTTAGTTGTGAAAGCCAAAAGAACTCAAGTACAAAGAAATAGAAGAACCCTATATGTGGGTCTCAAACCAAACTCAACTAACTAAGGTGGCATACTAACTGAGCCACAAACTAGAGTAGATAAGGATAGCTGTCATCCAGCTATTATTCGTGGGCAGTGTACCAACCGCATCTCCAGCTAACAAGTCGGTGA
The DNA here is from genome assembly GCF_047967505.1 of Dipteris shenzhenensis. NCBI lineage: Eukaryota > Viridiplantae > Streptophyta > Polypodiopsida > Gleicheniales > Dipteridaceae > Dipteris > Dipteris shenzhenensis. The sequence goes on along the minus strand of NC_141620.1, from coordinate 39,971,468 downwards.
CATAAATGCACAACAGTCACCCTGGCATATCACGAGTGGAGCTCGATATCTCAACAGAGAGGAGGGAGGGGAGGGAGCAGGGGTAGGGGGCGGCGGGGTAGGGGGAATGAGGGCAACGGGTAGGGGGAGGTGAGAGGCGGGAGGGGGAGAGAGGCGAGAGGTGAGAGGGGGTCCCGGTGGCCGCGGCCACCAGGGGGAGGCGAGAGGGAGGGGAGGATGGGGCGGGGGTCCTGGCAGCCGCAACCACTAGGGGGAGGCGAGAGACGGGAGGGGGGGTGGGTAGGGGGCAGCGAGAGATGGGAGGGGCAGTGTGGCGTGAGAGTGCTCTCAACGGAAGCAAGAACGGAAGAAGGGAGAGAGAGCGAGAGAGAGAGACAGAGAGCCACACAAGTTTTGGTGGGTGCAGAACCACCCTAATCTTCTTTTTCATTCATTTATATATGTGTTTGAGTATTGTACATAACTGGGGTTAAGGCACAGTGACCTTTAACCCCCACAACCTCCCACTTAAAGGACAATGTGCCTTTAAGGGAGAACAACCAGTGAGCATACTATCCAATGCCCATCAATACACGACAATACTCAAACCGCTGACTAGGTAGACTCTTCGTCAACATATTTGCAGGGTTATCATCTGTATGAACCTTGACAAGCTCTATGCGCTTGTCCTCAAGTACCTCCCTGATGAAATGGTACCTAACCTCAATGTGTTTGGTCTTTGCATGAAAGACCGGATTTCGTGCTAGCTGAATAGCACTCATGGAATCACTATGCAATGTCGGTACACCTGTATGAATCCCCAAATCTCCCACTAGCCGATCAAGCCATATAGCCTCCTTGCAACCCTCTGTGGCTGCAACATACTCAGCCTCTGTGGTAGACAAAGCAACACACTTCTGTGCGCGAGACATCCACGACACTGCACCACCTGCAAAGGTGAACACATAACCAGAAGTGGATCTCCTACTATCCACATGCCCTGCATAGTCTGAATCTGTGTACCCAAGTACACGCATGTCTCCTTTACCAAAGCAGATGCACATCTCCTTGGTACCCTTCATGTACCTCATGATGCACTTAACTGCCTCCCAATGCCTCTTTCCTAGATTAGCCATATACCGGCTAACAACTCCCACTGCAAATGCAATGTCTGGTCTAGTAGCTATCATAGCATACATAAGACTCCCAACTGCTGATGCATAAGGAACCTTGGCCATCATGGCCCTCTCCTCATCTGATTTGGGACTATCTGTATGACTCAGTTCCACATATGGAGGCAATGGAGTACTCACTGCCTTCCCCCCCTCCATATTGAAACGCTGCAATACTTTTGTAACATACTCTTTTTGTGAAAGCCAAAGGAGTTTCCTACTCCGATCACGCGTGATGCGCATACCAAGAATATGACCTGCAAATCCCAAATCCTTCATATCAAAGGCCTCATGCAACTTCGCCTTTAATGCATCTAGCTCATAAGTATTCTTGCTAGCCAATAGCATATCATCCACATATAGTGCCAGGATTATCAGGCTATTATCCTTAGCCCTTTTAGTGTAGAGGCAGTGATCAATTTCACTCCTTCTAAAACCCTGGGACTGAATGAAAGCATCAAACTTCTGATACCATTCTCTAGGTGCTTGCTTAAGACCATAGAGACTCTTCTTCAGCTTGCAAACTAAATGCTCTTTGCCCTTTTCTTCAAAGCCTTCCAGCTGCACCATGTAAATTTCCTCATGCAAATCCCCATGCAAGAAAGCTGTCTTGACATCCATCTGCATAAGCTCCATATCCTCTGCTGCCACTAGTCCAAGCATGCATCTAAGTGTGGTCATCTTCACAACCGGAGAGAATATCTCATCAAAGTCCACACCCTTCTCTTGCTTGAACCCTTTAGCAACCAAACGGGCCTTGTACCTAGGCACATCATCACCTGTGACCTTCATTTTGTAGACCCATTTACATGGCAATGCTTTCTTTCCATGTGGCAAAGAAACCAAGTCCCAAGTCTTATTCTTCATAAGTGAACTCATCTCTGATTGCATAGCATACTCCCACTTGCGTTGATCCTCACACATCATAGCCTCTTTGTAGCAAGAAGGCTCCCCGCAATCAGTAAGCATCACATAGTCTACCCCTGGAACAAACCTATCAGGCGGTCTAGACACTCTAGATGATCTTCTCAATGGCATTTCAGCTTGCTGTCCCACTTGCATATCAGCCACATTTGGCTCATCATTTCCACCAATAGATGATCCATCATCTACCCTTGATTGTATACCTGTGGGAGTACTTGGTTGTACCATTTCTTGCACATTTGGTGCATGGACAGCTTGCTGTCTATCAACATATGCAGGTGGATTCACATCCTGGAAAGTGATTCTCCTCATTTCCACATTCCTCATGGGTGCCTTATGCATCTTCTTCTCATTGAAGACCACATCATGGCTGCGTATGATCTTCTTTGCTTCTGGATCCCAGAGACGATAGCCCATCTCTCCACTTTCACCATAACCCAGAAAGATGCATTTCCTAGACTTAGGATCTAGCTTCTTTCGAAGCTCTTTTGGCACATGTGCATATGCCTCACACCCAAAGATACGCAAATGAGAGTAAGAGGGCTTCTTGCCACTCCATGCCTTTTCAGGAATACCACCATCCAAACTCTTACTAGGTGATCTATTGATCACATGCACTGCAGTCTTCATTGCCTCAGCCCAAAAACCACCAGAAAGACTTGCATTGGAAAGCATGCATTGCAACCTTTCTTGAATGGTACGATTCATCTTTTCTGCAACTGGATTTTGCTCTAGAGTACGAGGGGATGTGAGCTCCCTCTTAATCCCACGTGTATCACAGAAATGCTGAAAGTCATGAGAGAGATACTCTCCACCATTGTCAGTCCGTAGGCATTTAAGCATTCTACCTGACTGATTCTCAACCAAGGCCAGCCATTTCTGAAATACCTGGAACACATCACTCTTCCGAGCTATAGCATAAGCCCACACTTTCCTAGTTGCATCATCAATGAATGTCACATAGTATTCAGCCCCGCCTAATGACCGTGTAGGCATGGGACCACATACGTCTGAATGCACCAAATCAAGCATTTCAAACTCTTTCTTTCCCCTTCTTTTATGGGCTGATTTAGTTTGCTTCCCATAGAGACAATGCTCACAAAATTCAAAATCAGAGAAACTCAAATGCGGTACATAACCCAAACGGCATAAGAGTTTCATTCCATTCTGGCTCATGTGCCCCAACCTGTAATGCCACAAAGAAGTGCTTGGCTGCTCGGTTACTGCAACAACATGATCAAATACCCCTGATACATGTAAGGGATACAAAGTCCCACACTTGGCACCCCTGGCCAAAAGCATAGAGCCCTTCTGAATTTTCCAACTCTGAAAGCCAAAAGTGGTGTGAAAACCAGCATCATCTAGTTGACCCACTGAAATAAGACTCTTGGTCAGCTTAGGCACATGTCTCACATGTTTCAAAACAAATGCAGACCCATTTGCAAAAGAAAACTTTATGTCACCTGCTCCCACTATGTCACATGCATAGTCATTTCCAAGATGCACACAACCTGTCTTTCCACTATCATAAGTGGAGAACCATTCCCTATGGGGAATAACATGGAATGAAGCACCAGAATCCAAAATCCAATCCTGGGAATATGCATCATCTGAAGTGGTAAGCAACTCTGCAGATAAACTAGACATGAAGAGAACATCATTGTCACTATCACGTGTGACTGCATTGATCTCCTCGATCTTCACTTTTCCTTTGTCCTCCCTTGGACTCTCTTCCTTTTGATTTGCACCCCAATTTGCATTCTTTTTCTTATCCTTTTGCTCTCTTTTCAGCTTGTAGCAATCCTTTTTCATATGGCCCTTCTTGCCACAATGGTAACACTCAATGTTCCGTGCCCTGGATTTGCTACGAGACTTCCCTCTTTCTTGGGACTTCCCCCTGAACTGTGATCTGCCCCTTTGCACATTTAAGGCTGCATCCTGCTTGTTGCCATCCATAGACTTCCGTCTAATCTCCTCGGCCAACAAGCTACCCACAACATCATCAAATTTCAGTACTCCACTAGGTGCAGAGTTACTGACAGCTGTACGGAAGGTATCCCATGAGGATGGCAATGAACATAAGAGAAATATTGCCTTAGTCTCCACATCAAAATTCATTTTCTGAGCCTGAAGCTGGCTGAAAATAATATTGAATTCATTCAAATGAGAAGCAATGGAGACCCCTTCCTTCATCTGCAGCTCAAACAACCTCTTCATGAGGTAAACTTTATTAGAGGCAGTTTCCTTTTCATAAGTGGCACAATAGGTGGAGATGGATATCATATTGGATTATTCCCTCCATGTAGGATAGGCCCATGTGGGGGAGGTATATAAGGTCCAAGAATGCAAGTTAAATAATAGGGAAAGTAGGATGATGTGGCAAGACTCCTTGTGCCTACCCTCCACTTGTCCTCCTAGAGGTTTGAATGTATTATAAAATTGGGGAAAGACCAAGGGAGTATCATTGACTTGAGATATGGGGCTTGATTTATGTGGAAAAATGAGGCAAAGGGTTGTCGTACACAATTGAGAGTGCGTAACCATGTAACCCACATGGGAGACTTTTCCACACACACCATGCATGTGGGAGGATGCATTTATTGGGAGAGACCCCCTCTCTTGGCTATAAAAGGAGGGAGCTATTCCTTAATGAGATACGCTCATTCTAGTAAAGCCACCTAGCTAGTACTTTGATTTCCCCCTTCCCTTTCTTTCAAATAAAGCATGGCCCTCTTCCCTTGATGTCTCTCTTTACATTCCTCCTCCCATCATGTACATGCTCTTCTTTCCCCTCTCTCCCTCGCCTTGTGCCATAGTCTCCCTCTTCATTCCCTCCCCTCTTAGTCTCTTTTCCCCACCTAGGTTAACGTTTCTCCCCGCACATTCCCTATTCCTCTATGGCCCTCGAGCGTTGCCATACCTATTCTCTAGCCTTTTGTCTTGATTTCTTTTCCAACTAATAGAAATGGTGTGGCTGTTGGGATCAAAATCTCCACGGCTAGTGGTGTAAAATCTGTTACTCCTATGATTGGACATGGCTCTGTGGTCTCTTCCATGTGCAATTCTCTACTTTTTGCACCTTCAAACTGTGTGCCTTCCCTATCTCTACGGCTGCAAAACCTCCCTGCTTCTGTACTTCCAGTCTACCTGCTTTCTGCTCACGGTTCCCACGTGTATTTTGGCTAGCGAATCGTCTGCTCATATCGGTCGCATCTGCAGAACTGTACCATCTGTGCTCCCTCTGAGCTCCTGCGCCTGTCCACTGTATACACCCGTGCGCATCGCGGACAGATCGTGATGGTTTTTTGGGCTCCTATGTCTTCTGGTCACGGACAGTTTTTCTAGGTTTCTGCAAAACTGTACTAGATCCCACGCCCCCCTCTTCTCTTTCTCTTTCTCTTTCTCTTCTCCTTTCCTTCTCCTCTCCTCTCCTCTCTTTTTATTAAAGAGTGGGATTTGAACCCCCGACCTCCACCTTCACAAAAGGGAGACTTATCATTGGGCCAACAAGTAGGAAGTGATGAAAGTGTAATGATTTTTGCTTATATATTGAAATCTCAGGAATTGTAACTCAGGATTTGGTGCCTGGTCCTCTGCTCATTATGGCTACCAATTGGCGAGATCTCTTTCTTGATCTTCATGTCGACCTTCAACGCCTGATTGTCCAGTGCATTGTTCAAGGAGATGACGGGTGGGATGATACACCATGGTTGATTCAAGGTGAAGAACTATTGATATGCTAGGAGAACTTTGATTTTAATTCTACTCATTGTGCCGTGATCGAGCTACTTGCTACTACAAAGGTAATTAAAAGGGTGTCCTTCTTCAAAGGGTGGGATGCTCCCCAAGCTTGGGGGGAGATTTGGTGCATCTGCTTGTTAATTCCTGTGGGTAAGCTCGTCTTGAATGGTTTATTCTCAATCTCACTACAAAGGTTTCTAGGCCTCGGCTATGGTTGGTAATGTTTCAACCAAGGAATCCATTTGTACCTAATCAACCTTTTGTGCCTCATTTCGAGCTTCAAGTTGTAATTCTTTTTGGTCTAAAGATAAACTATCAACAAAGGATTGCAAGTTTATTTGGTGCTGAACGTTTGGCTCAAGAATTCAATTCTCCCCACCCTCTCCTTCTACCTATCTTGGACTACTGAGAAACTTGGGATGTTGGGATTTTAGTCTTGGTGTGATCGATGACATCTTGGATCCTTCAATTTGATGGAGCTTACAAACCTTCCACCAAGGCTACTGGCGTGGGTGTGAATCTCACTTCACCGGGTGGTGAGGAGTATTGTTATAGCGAGTCTGCACTTGCAAGTACTTGCAACCAAGCTGAGTATTCGGCACTCATTTTTGGGCTACAAAAGGCACAAGAACAGCACGTCAAGCAACTTGAGGTGTAAGGAGATTCCCAACTAGTGTGTGAACAAGTTGGTGGAAGGTGGAAGGTGTGGAGCAAAGGCTTGGTTCCACAACATCAACAAGAATTGAAACTTTGCCACCAATTTGAAGAGGTAAAAATTCAGCATATCCCTCAAGCTCAAAATCTAGTTGTTGATTTCTTAGCACGTGAAGCTTGTACTTTAATCATGCATGATGTGAGTGGAAGCACCACCCCAACAAAGTTGCAAGCCATGAACGAGGGTGATCATTTGTAAGGAATGCAAAGGTTGTGGTCATCATGAAACTAAGTGTTGGGCATATTTGATACGAGTTTACCGACTTCGGAAGATCATCAGAAAGGTCCTCAAGGACATTGCTCAAAAGAAGGATGCTAGACTGCACACCCCTTGAAGAAATAGCATGGCGACTATAAGAACTGGAAGAAGCTGAAGGTGATGTGCAAGCTCTCCAACTGTTGACATTTGTCATGGCATTCTTGTTTGCCTTGATGAACTCCAAGTGAGAAAGACGAATTCCTAGAAATGTTCAAAGATTTCCTCGACCTTTTCACAAGTAGCTACCACCACCTTTGCCATGTGACTACCATAGAACACAAGATCTCCACAAGATAGAGTTGAAGCTTGATGCGAAGCTTGTGGCTTAGAAGTATCAGAGATTAGGACCCCTATAGACCAATGCTTTGCGCTCAGAGTTGCAGAAACTCCTAGCCCACATGGAAGACTTTTCCACACACACCATGCATGTGGGAGGAAGCATTTATTGGGAGAGACCCCCTCTCTTGGCTATAAAAGGAGGGGGCTATTCCTTGATGAGATACGCTCATTCTTGTAAAGCCACCTGCCTAGTACTTTGACTTCCCCCTTCCCTTCCTTTCAAATAAAGCATGGCCCTTTTCCCTTCATGTCTCCATCTTTACATTCCTCCTCCCATCATGTACATGCTCTTCTTTCCCCTCTCTCTCTCCGCTTGTGCCATAGTCTCCCTCTTCATTCCTTCCCCTCTTAGTCTCTTTTCCCCACCCAAATTAACGCTTCTCCCCTCACGTTCCCTATTCCTCTATGGCCCTTGAGCATTGCCATACCTATCCTCTAGCCTCTTGTCTTGATTTCTTTTCTGGCTAATACTACCTGATCCTCTGTGCTAACATAAACCAGATCAATAAATCCTACTAGAACCTTCTCCTGCACATAGTGATAATGCACCTCAATGTGCTTTGTTCTAGCATGATAGACTGGGTTATTTGCCAAGTGTATACTACTCATGTTGTCACAATAAATGACAACTGGGCCATCTATAGACTGATGCATATCATAAAGTAGCTTACGCAACCAAGCTACCTCACCTGCAGCCATTGCTACACCCCTGTACTCAGCGTCTGTGCTCGACAAGGCAACTATAGGCTGTTTCTTACTGCTCCAAGTGATTGCAGCACTCTTAGAAGAGAACACATATCCACTGGTAGATTGTCTATCAGAAATACTACCAGCCCAATCAGCATCAATGTATCCATGCAATTGTATATGAACCCTAGTCTCATAAAATAGTCCATACTGCTATGTGGACTTCACATACCTCAGTATGCGTCTAGCCACATCCAAATGCAGTTTCTTTCAAGCCTGCATAAACTGACTTACCAGCTCAATAGCATAGCTCAAATCTAGCCTGGTAATAGTCATATAAATCAAACTTTCTACTATGCATCTGTACATAGTAGGGTCTTCGAGAAGCTCACCTGCATCTGCACTCAGCTCCACATTCTACTCCAAAGGAACTGAAATAGGCTTATAGCCTATCATCCCATATTTGGACAGCATGTCCAATCCATATTGCCTCTGCAAGAGCCATATCCCACTTGTGGATCTAATCACCTCAATGCCCAAGAAGTAACGTAGCTCTCCCAAATCCTTCATCTCAAACTTCTGCTTCAATAGCATTTTCACATGAAGGATATCTTCATCACTATCACATGTGATGATCAAATCATCAACATAAATGACAAGCAACATAATACCTTTCTCTGTTTTTCTCACATAAAGTGAGAAATCTTCCATGGAAGTCTGAAAACCAATAGTGATAAGATACTATCCTATCTTGTCAGACCATGCTCTAGGTGCTTCCTTCAAGCCATACAAGGCTTTCTTCAACCTACAAAGGATGAACAACATGCACATAACCTGATGGCTGCTCCATATAGACCTCTTCTTGCAAATCACCATGCAAGAAGGCATTCTTTACATCCATTTGATGTTAAGACCATCCCTTTGATGCAGCCATAGCAATGACTACTCTTACGATTGCCATCCTTGCAATCGGACTCAATGTTTCTTCATAATCAATGCCATATGTCTATGCATACCCCTTGACAACTAATCTTGCCTTGTATCTGCTCATAGAACTATCTGCATTGTGCTTCACCTTATAGACCCACTTGTAGCCAATTGCATTCTTGTCTTTATGCAAAGGCACCAATTCCCATGTAGCATTTGCTTCCAAGGCATCCATTTCTTCATCCATGGCTTTCTCCCATTTTTCTTTTCCCATGGCTTGCTCAAAAGAAGTGGGTTCTGGTTCATGTATTACTTTGACCATATAGGCATAGTGAATGGCAGTAAATCCATCATATTTCAGCCTATCCACAAGATACTTAACTCTAGTAAACCTGTGCAAAATAGGCTCACTACCAGGTGCTCTCAAAACATCCCTTGTCTTCCTTACTCCAGGTGTAATAATAGAAGGGGGGGTTTCCATTTTTCAAGCAGAAATCCCCGAGCGGCGAGCGGCATGTCAGAGAATATGGCCAAAAACACTGTTCTTGGACCTAAATTTAGTACATCACATCACCAATATTATTCCAAGGAATATGTATATTTAGTATTTAATTATTCAATGTGAGGGAGACTATCATCGCAATATGTTTAAAACACATGTACCAAACCCAACAATATTACAAGATAACAAAAATATCAAAGAACCAGCAGTTAAAAACATCAAGGAATCTTTCATTGTTATATGTTTAAAACTCATTTACCAAACCGAGCTATATTATAAAATGACAAAACGGTCAAAAATCACACCATGTAGACACTAACTCAGTTGCACCATTTACATAATGACAATTTGAGGTGCACCATATAGCCACAAAATGGTAGTGCAAAATTGTAGAAACAAAAGACCCATGCAAACATGTCATGACCACAAAGAGTACACAAAACCACAATGTAATGAGCAGTGCCTCGACACAAAATGTTTTCTATCTATAGAAGACTACAATAGTAGGTATGTATGTCCACATCACGGGATTCTTGAAAGTGCATTGTAAAGCTCTTGTTTTGTCATTGATGCTTGGTGGACCTCTTTGTGATTTTCTGCATCTAGACCCAAGTACTGCAATAGTATGTAGTAAATGTGCTTGCAAGGAATGTAACGATCCAATCTTCCAGACCTAAATGATGGAAAAATAGATATGGTCACTGTATATTGAATCCCCCTCATGCGAGACCCAGTTGTACCAACAATAAACTCCACATGCTCCTTAGGCTCCACCTCATTCACATGAAGCACCTCACATTCCATAGCCCTTGCCAAATCCATCCTTGCTTGCATATCTTTAGTTATTTTTTCTCTAAAGACAACTCTCTGGCTCTCTCGAAATTCAAGTCTCGCTTGATTCTCCAAACGTTTTTTATGGCTGTGCCCAAATTTCCTTGAACCTTTTTGAAGTGGTTCTTCCAGAACAAATCCTCCTTCTATAAGAATATGCAACTCTTCCAAGCCGATATTAGTTCCTTCAGTAACCTTCCACTTTGTTGGCACTTGTTCTTGCAATGCCTCAATTGCTATTGTTGGATTCCAAGAGTGATCCACGCTATCCCCACAAAACTAGATCATTTGTGAATTTACACCTATCGATGTTCTAATCCTCCCAAAAAATGATGTTGCAGGGACTCCCAAAAGCTCCTTTTCTTCCCTTTGAGTCAATTAACTTGTTACACTTCCCCCCCTTCGATGTGGATACCCTTGGCAGCGGACTTGACTCCCTACCTGCGTACGCTGAATTGCCCACTTTGTCTGATGTATTTGCACCTCTGCCACACCCTGTTCACAACCATTAAAATTAGCTGACCTTGTGAGTCTCTCTCTCCCCCTATTCTACTAGCGGAATAGGGGATTTGCATTAGTGCCACTTGCCTCCTTCAAGGACGTTGAAGGATGTCTTGCTTGTCAACGGATAGTTACGGATGGAGGTGATCAGTCAGTTGTTGGTCAGAGGCATCATTGGAAGCTTCAAGTTTATGGCCTCCCTACCATATTCCGCCAGTGGAATAGGGGGAGAGGCAACACTATATCACTTGGAGGATACGTCACATATGGCTTGTGCAACTGATAATGTCCAATCGGGCTTCAAGTTGATGGTCTCCTTTTCCTATTCTACTAACAGAAGAGGGGAAAGGAACACCATTTTAGTATTCTTGCTGCTTGCATAGCATTTTTTAATGAATGTTCCCTCTCTAATATGCAAACACTATGCATCCTTGATGCCCTCCCCACCCTATTCCGCTGGCCGAATAGGGAGAAAGACTTCATTAAGATATGGGAGAGACCTTGTATCTCTAACATCCAAGCATGTTGAAGATCACTTGAATGGTCATTCTTAGTGTATCATTCTTGGTGTATCAGCCACATGGATATGTGCAAGTATATTCTTTTGTAGACATCGGCAACTAGATGTAGACTATTGTAACTTCCCATTGCTTCAAATGCTCCAACTATAAATTCTTTACTTTCATAATTCTCTAGTTGCTATGTCAATAGTTATTCCTTACTTTACTTCAATCACTATATACAAGTTGTCATTTTGGATATTGGAGATTTGAATTTTTGGGGGGGATGGGACAAAGTTCCTAGCTCCTTAGGAATTTCTCCTTTTGTAATTTGAATTTGGGTGGAATAGGGGGATTGTGCATTAGTTTTTTCTCACATTATGGTTACTCTTTCATGTTCTTATGCTCCTATGTCAATACATGTTCTTGACTTTCTTGAATCTCTCTTTGCAGAGTGTTGGTTGGAATATTGGAAATTGAATTGTTTATGGTATCAGCCCAAGGTCCAAGATCACCAAGTATTTGTCTTTTGGTCACTTGCATTCTTTGATTCATTGTTCATGCAATGGCTTGCTTTTCCTCAAAGTACAATAAAAAATGAATGGTGGCTGAGATATAATATCCAATTTTCTTTTGTGTATGCTAGAAGTCATGACTAGGTCAGGAAAGAGAAAATCTCCAATAGGTGGACACGCTGGTGGTAAGAAGAAAAAGACTGCCAAAAAGAAAGAGCAAGCACCAACAACACCATCCCCCACATCTGTTGACACACAAGCCGAATCTCCAAATGTAGAGGAGGTTGAAGAGATGTTGGTGGAGAAAGAGTCTGTTAGCAAGAAGGATAGTGGAAAGGCTAAGGGTGATACGGAAGGTGATGAATTTGTCCCTGAATCAACAGATAGTAATGTTGGAAGTGAGTTTCTTGAGTCCATAAGAGGATTACCAAAAAGTGAGGGGAGAAAAGCGAGCAGCCCCAAATAAGCGAGCAAGATTAAATAGGTTTCAAGCGAGCGAGAACCTCATCCAGCATCTTATTCCCCTCAATATCATTGGAACAATTGATGTGATCATAAGCAAATTAAACATATTCCAACCATGAAGGCATGCCTGAAACTCACAATTAACTTCTCTTTCATCCCCATACTATCAATTTGAGTCGTTGTGGAGAGGTAGAGACATAACAATACATAAAATTTGCGATAAAAAAAGCAAACACTACTCAGATTAAACATCCACACAGCAAGATAATGATAGATCACAAGGTAGAATATATGATTGAAAATATGTAAACATGATCATGTGCTACATATACATATCATGTCTTTTATGCTTGTAGAAGATCATCCATACATTCGATCCAAAAACATGGAAACAGAACTAACTATGTCAAAAGAAAAAAAACACATTTTCATCATAAGGATTAATTTTGCTTAGTGAAAATACCTATGTAATCTGGACAATACCATGCTTTTAAAAACTTAGGGAGCCAAAAAAGGATTTTAGCCCTCCATACTTCTATTATGACCAATGTCTGAATGATAGTTCTATCGGAACTAGAAATGAATGCATCTAACCACTATGTTGACCAGTATCCTGTAGACTATTATGTTAAACTCAATACGTGACCACAAACTCAAGCATAAGAGAAGCATGATTCAAGTGAAATAATTGGCCGACACTCTGTAACTAGTATCCTGCAACATCTAACGAAAAATATGCACTAGGCATTAACAAGCTTCTATTTCCACCCCTATAAGCAAACTTGTATCCTATAGTATGAAAAACTTTAAGGAAAACATTGCACTTAATGCATCAATTAAGCCAGTGGCTACTCATGATGCACAATCGAACAATCTTCAAGGAAATTCTAGTCAAGCAAGTTGAAGCAAAAAACCAAATATCTATTTGGATCTATGCCGTGGTGTATCCACCAACCATGAGTAGCCCTATGAAAAAAGAAAAATAGGGATTATGCCACTCTACCATGATCACTTCCATGCTACAAATAAGGGAATACATAGTCGTTTTAGGGTACTTTTAGGGTTCATTCGCAACCACTAAAAAGAGAGCCAATGCTATCTATTTGTATTCATAAAATCTTTATGAACATTATCATGTTCAATATAAGGATAGGAGCCAGCTCAATGGGTAGTCTTAAACAAATATAAATACTCTTCGAATTTTAACCTTATGCAAAAGCTTTTTTTTTAACACAAAGTAAAACTTGATTATACATATAGATGGGAATCAGGTCACCATTGTAAGTATGTATTTAGTAATTAAGTTGAAAATATTCCCTTAGAAAAATAGCTCAATCAACATAGTACCCATATTATATCTCCAAAATTTATAAGATCTCATTCATACCATTAGATTGTTTTCATCACTTGTCATGAGTACTAACCTCAATTGGCATTATGTATTTGGGTCAAAATAGTTTTTAGTATAGGATATAATGGAGCAATACATTTATGTAATATCTAGTGATCATAGTTTCTAATATAGGATAAAATGGAGAATAGAGTAATCTTGTCATTCAAAAATGATAATATACCTTCCTTGACATATACAAGTATCATGCATTCATAAAAAAAGTTAGTCATAAATTGCAATATAATGTGCCCATAATGCATGTACATTAAATCTTCACATGTTAGAATGTGAGAAAGGGAATAATTTAACTATGAAATCAGGGATCAATGTAGGAAGTGGTCTTCTATGCACACATATATGCTAAGGGTCCATCTAATACAATATTGGAAATTGATGTGAGTATAAGTGTATGCATCCATCGGTGATGTATATGAGTGTATGCATCCATTTGTGATGTATATTGTTGTACTAATCCATGGTGCTTTACCGCTTGAGTTGTTTGTAGTGCAATTAATCACAACAATGTTGTATTTTTTAAAAGAAAAATGCCATAAAAATTTCATGCTGCAAAACACAAACAAAAAAATGGCATTTGTAGCATTAATCCAAGCATTTCCTACAAGCAATCTCCATCCCTCCCTTTCCTGCTTACTCTTTCGGCCACCTCCACCCTCTTGTTGCCCTTCAAGACTACCTCTTGCCTCCTCGCCTCCTTGCTTCCTCACCTCCTCACCTCCTTGCTTCTTTGCCTTCTCACCTCCTTGCATCATGCTTGTTGCTGGCAATTCCAAGGCTGTCCCTCCCCTCATTGGCCAGCTCCTCTACTCCTCACGTCATCCTTCTCCTCATTTTGGTATCTCCAATGAATAGCTTGGGGGTCTTGTTTTTGGAGGGGGGAAGCATAAGAATGGCAACACCTTAATGCACTGTCATTTTTCGTGCTTTTGCCACCCAAAAACAAGACCTGCAAATCCCTTGCTTAAGCTTGAATGAGCCTCTTGATTTTGGGCGTGTTAAGCCATTTTTGACCATTATACCCCCAAAATCAAGAGGCTCATTCAAGATTAAGCAAGGGCTTTGAAAGCATTGCAAGTCTAGTAAATGAAATCAATCAGATTAGGAATTGGCAAACTCAATTTGGGAATGGTCAGAAATACTTTGTCTTTGAATAATGCCTTGGATCATGGGATGGGGTCCCATGAACTTGCTGTCTATGATGACGAATGGTTCTGCCCTCGACTAAAGGTGACGTGTGTAGTAGTAAAAGGATAGCCCTCATGGAATCTCTAAGGGGTCTTGATTTTGGCCATGATTTGCACATTCTAGCACTTGAGCCATACATCAATTTCCAACACTTGAGGCATATAGTGGCTTTGCCCACGCAACGTTCCATCTGCAATCCAAGCATCAAGCAATCTCATATTCTGTATCCAGAGACATCATGAGGCCCCATATGTATGCCCTTCAATACTACTTCTTAGTTATATTGTATAATAACCTCCATATGTATGCTCATGAGACAACGAAAAGAGACCTGCCAACCCAAAAATGATAGCGCATTGATGCGCTGCCATTTTTGGGCTAGCAGGCCTCTTTTTTAATGTCTCCTGAACATAAGAACAAGCACTTGTGTTCCTTACCTTTCTTTCCAATGGGGGTCTTGATTTTGGGGGTGTATGCCAAAAATTGATAAACAACATTATTTGATGCATATAGTTTTATTAAATCGATAAAATAGGCATGAAAACATCTAAATTGGCTCTTGCCATTTGATTTGATGTATGACATGACCCCATTTGGATTTGTAATTCCAAAGATATAGGGTCTTACTTTTAGGGCTTGAATGCCTAAAATAGGCAGTGCATCAATGCGTTGCCTATTTCATACATTTAGGCCTCAAAAGTAGGACCCCATGTAGGACCAAATGAGGTCCTACTTTTGAGGCCTAAATGCACGAAATAGGTAGCACATTGACAAGCTACCTATTTTTGGAATTTAGGCCCTAAAAGTAGGACCCTGTATCTTTGGACTTACAAATCCCAATGGGATCATGTCCTATATCAAATCGAACGGCAAGAGCCAATTTAGATGGTTTTCATGCCTATTTTCTCCATCAATCAAAACTATATGCATAAATATATACATCAAGATATGCATCAATATATGCATCAATATATACATATGTATGTATGTATATATATATATATATATACATACATACATACATACATACATGTGTGTGTGTATACACACAAACACACACACACACACACACACACACATATATATATACACATATAGATATATATGTATGTATATACATACATATACACATACTTACATACATACAACAAAATGGGGGTCTTGATTTTGGGGGGGGGTATGCCAAAAATTGATAAACAACATTATTTGATGAATATAGTTTTAATTGATGGAGAAAATGGACATGAAGACCATCTAAATTGGATCTTGCCATTCGATTTGATATATGACATGACCCCACTCGGATATACAAGTTCAAAGATATAGGGTGCTACTTTTAGGGTCTGAATGCCTAAAATAGGCGGCGCATTAACGCGCTGCCTATTTCATGCATTTAGGCCTCAAAAGTAGGACCCCATTGGCAACACAATGGGGTCCTACTTTTGAGGCCTAAATGCATGAAAAAGGCAGCGTGTTAACGCGCTGCCTATTTCAACCATTCAGGCCCTAAAAGTAGGACCCTGTATCTTTGGACTTACAAATCTAAATGGGGTCATGTCATATATCAAATCAAATAACAAGAGCCAATTTAGATGATTTTCATGACCATTTTCTCCATATATCAAAATTGTATGCATCAATATATACATCAATATATACATATATGCATCAACATATACATACATACATACATACATATATAGATATATATATGTATGTATGTATGTATGTATGTATGTACATGCATATATATACATACATACATACATACAAACATCAAAAGTAAGACCCCATTGGTTTCCCATGTCATGCATTTTGTTGTCTCATGAGCATAAGAACAAGCACTTGTGTTCTTTACCTTTCTTTGCAATGGGGGTCTTGATTTTGGGGGGGTATGCCAAAAATTGTTCAACAACATTATTTGATGAATATAGTTTTAGTTGATGGAGAAAATGGACATGAAAACCATCTAAAGTGGATCTTGCCATTCGATTTGATATATGACATGACCCCATTTGGATATGCAAGTCCAAAGATATGGGGTCCTACTTTTAGGGCCTGAAGGCCTGAATGCCTGAAATAGGCAGCGCGTTAACGTGCTCCCTATTTCATGCATTTAGGCCTCAAAAGTAGGACCCCATTGTGTTGTAGGCCTAAAAAGTAGGACCCCATTGTCAACACAATGGGGTCCTACTTTTAAGGCCTAAATGCATGAAATAAGGAGTGCGTTAACGCGCTGCCTATTTCAGGCATTCATGCCCTAAAAGTAGGACCCCGCATCTTTGGACTTACAAATCCAAATGGGGTCATGTCATATATCAAATCAAATGGCAAGAGCCAGTTTAGATGATTTTCATGTCCATTTTCTCCATATATCAAAATTGTATGCATCAATATATACATATATGCATCAACATATACATACATACATACATACATACATACATACATATATATATATATCTATATATATATATATATATAGATGTATGTATGTATGTACATGCATATATATACATACATACATACAAACATCAAAAGTAAGACCCCATTGGTTTCCGTGGTCATGCATTTTGTTGTCTCATGAGCATAAGAACAAGCACTTGTGTTCTTTACCTTTCTTTGCAATGGGGGTCTTGATTTTGGGGGGGTATGCCAAAAATTGATCAACAACATTATTTGATGAATATAGTTTTAGTTGATGGAGAAAATGGACATGCAAACCATCTAAATTGGATCTTGCCATTCGATTTGATATATGACATGACCCCATTTGGATATGCAAGTCCAAAGATACGGGGTACTACTTTTAGGGTCTGAATGCCTAAAATAGGCAACGCATTAACGCGCTGTCTATTTCATGCATTTAGGCCTCAAAACTAGGACCCCATTATGTTGCCAATGGGGTCCTACTTTTGAGGCCTAAATGCATGAAATAGGTAGCACGTTAATGCGCTGCTTATTTTAGGCATTCAGGCCCTAGAAGTAGGACCCCAAATCTTTGGACTTACAAATCCAAATGGGATCATGTCATATATCAAATCGAACGACAAGAGCCAATTTAGATGGTTTGGATGTCCATTTTCTCCATATATCAAAATTATATGCATCAATATATACATCAATATATACATATATGCATCAACATACACACACACACACACACACACACACACATATATATATACATACATACATACATACAGACATACATACATACATACACATGCACACACACACACACACACACACACACACACACACACACACATATACACATATAGGTATATACATATGTATATACATAATTACATACATACAGCAAAATTAGGACCCCATTGGTTTCCTATTTCATGCATTTTGTTGTCTCATGAGCATAAGAACAAGCACTTGTGTTCCTTACCTTTCTTTGCAATGGGGGTCTTGATTTTGGGGGAGGTATGCCAAAAATTGATGAACAACATTATTTGATGAATATAGTTTTAGTTGATGGAGAAAATGGACATGAAAACCATCTAAATTGGATCTTGCCATTCGATTTGATATATGACATGACCCCATTCGGATATGCAAGTCCAAATATGCGGGGTGCTACTTTTAGGGCCTAAATGTCTAAAATAGGCAGCGCGTTAATGCACTCCCTATTTCATGCATTTAGGCCTCAAAAGTAGGACCCCATTGTGTTGCCAATTGGGTCCTACTTTTGAGGCCTAAATGCATGAAATAGGCAGCGCATTAACGCGCTGCCTATTTCAAGCATTCAGGCCCTAAAAGTAGGACCCTGTATCTTTGGACTTACAAATCCAAATGGGGTCATGTCATATATCAAATCAAACGGCAAGAGCCAATTTAGATGATTTTCATGTCCATTTTCTCCATATATCAAAATTGTATGCATCAATATATACATCAATATATACATATATGCATCAACATATACATACATACATACATACATACATACATATATATATATATATATATATATATATATATATATATATAGATGTATGTATGTATGTACATGCATATATATACATACATACATACATACAAACATCAAAAGTAAGACCCCATTGGTTTCCCATGTCATGCATTTTGTTGTCTCATGAGCATAAGAACAAGCACTTGTGTTCTTTACCTTTCTTTGCAATGGGGGTCTTGATTTTTATGCCAAAAATTGATCAACAACATTATTTGATGAATGTAGTTTTAGTTGATGGAGAAAATGGACATGAAAACCATCTAAATTGGATCTTGCCGTTCGATTTGATATATGACATGACCCCATTTGGATATGCAAGTCCAAAGATACGGGGTACTACTTTTAGGGTCTGAATGCCTAAAATAGGCAGCGCGTTAACGCGCTGTCTATTTCATGCATTTAGGCCTCAAAACTAGGACCCCATTGTGTTGCCAATGGGGTCCTACTTTTGAGGCCTAAATGCATGAAATAAGTAGCGCGTTAATGCGTTGCCTATTTTAGGCATTCAGGCCCTAAAAGTAGGACCCCATATCTTTGGACTTACAAATCCAAATAGGATCATGTCATATATCAAATCGAACGACAAGAACCAATTTAGATGGTTTTCATGTCCATTTTCTCCATATATCAAAATTGTATGCATCAATATATACATCAATATCTACATATATGCATCAACATATACATATACACATATATATATATGTATACATACATACATACATACATACATACATACATACACAGACACACACACACATACATACATACATACATACATACATACATACATACATACATACATACATACATATATATATATATATACACACACACACACACACACACACACACACATATATATATATATATATGTATGCATGTATGTATGTACATACATATATACATGCATACATACAAACATCAAAAGTAAGACCCCATTGGTTGCCTATGTCTTGCATTTTGTTGTCTCATGAGCATAAGAACAAGCACTTGTGTTCCTTACCTTTCTTTGCAATGGGGGTCTTGATTTTGGTGGGGTATGCCAAAAATGGATCAACAACATTATTTGATGCATATAGTTTTAGTAGTTTTAGTACACATACATACATACATGTGTGTGTGTGTACATACATACATGGATGCATGCATGCATGCATACATACATACATACATACATACATACATATTGATGCATATAGTTTTACTAGATGGGGAAAATAGGCCCCACTCCGATTTTTGTGGAGAGACACAACTAGACAAATAGAGCAAGTCCAAGGGGTTGCTAGGGACACCACCCCGGCAAATGGAGATGCCCGGTATGCAATTTTAGCACCAATTTAGGGATGTAAGCTGCATAGTCATGTCGGAAAAAAGTTGTCAATTCTTGCATTAAATGTAGGGTGGTGAATATATCCTATTCCGTCATGGGGCCGGAGAAGATGGATGCAAAAAATGGAACCTCCAAAAAGACTTCTTTTACCGGTCTATGGGGACCGGCTCTTACTAGTGTTGAGAGTGGACAAGACAGCTACCGTTGGTGTGATATGGGAATCTCCCAGTCTACAATTTTAGCACCAAGTTTGAGATGTAAACTACATAGTCAAGTCCAAAAAAGTTGTGTCAATTCTTGCATTAAATATAGGGTGATGAATATATCCTATTTTTTCGTGGGGCCTGCAGAAGACGGAGGGAAAAAATTGAACCTCCAAAAAGACCTCTTTTACTGGTCTATGGGGCCTAGCTCTTACTAGCATTGAGAGTGGACAAGATAGCTACCGCTGGTGTGATATGGGAATCTCCAAGTCTCAAGTTTTGGGGTACATGAAATTAGATCATGCTAACGGTAACTCTAAGAGGTTCCAAAGGCAGGCAACATTCTTCATCATAGCTAACTCAAATGCAAGGCAGTGAAAATGCCAGGAGAGTTGCTAGGTAGCATTGATTTTGGGAAAAGATATGATGATACTTTGTTGTGTTATTGAGGATATTAATTTCCATTAAATTTGGGACATTTTAGATATAACTTCATAAAATCCTAAGTCATGAAATTAATACATTACAAGTTCAAGCATAAATAATAGTCGTGAAGTTAATGCATTAAATATTCAAGCCTAAAGAAGAATTAATCAAGACCTAATGCACCATACCAGAGACTTTGGCCTTACCCTCATTCCATAGACTTGCCAACATAAGGCCAAAATTTTCATTCTTAAGAATATGTGGAAAGACCTTACATTTGGCCCACTTTTGGCGAAAAAATTTCATTTTAAAGAATAGGTGGAGTGAAATTGTGTTTGATAAATACAAATCAATGCTCAAGTTTGGACATAAATAAAGGTATCCTTTTGAAGATATTGGAACACATGAGAGAAATAATATTGAAGATACATGAATTTTTAGACATACTATTAAAGACAAATGAACATATAATGGATGAAATCCTATTGATGATACATGAATTTTCAATAGAACTATTATTCAAAGATTTGATGGATTGAATGTAGCTTTAATACATTATCCCTTTTACAAGGGTGTTTGAGTTTGAGGCTTGAAACATAAGAATGAATCTGTGTTGAAGCCTAGTGGTTTGTTAAGGATATGTGAAACTTAAAGTAAAAGTACTTACAATGGAAGGGATTATATCAAGATCCTATTAAGGACATGTGAACATATAGTAGAATAATTCTACATAAAATCAGTGGATCAAACTTAATGGCTCAAAAGCAAAAAAGGATGATGGTGCAACCTAGGGGCTACTCTACAACACTATGGCAGCAATCTTTGTAGTTACTATCAAAGGTAGTGTAACTTTTTTGTCAAGGAAAAAGACGCGAACCACTCCACATGACCTAGGTTGCACCGACTTGTTTCTTTCATGGATAAAAAGTGACCCTTAGGTGATGCTATAGCACTCCCTTTTTTGGTCCATTATTATAGCACAATTGGGGCCTTTTGACCTAATACTAGCTACCCATATATTTGTTGTAGATGTTAGGGGTAATTACCAAACTACTAGTGGTAGTTTTATCACCACCATTAGTAATTTTATTTGAGTGTTCCTTAACGGTAGTTCTCCTACTACTACATACAATATTACCAATAGTAGTCCTAATCCCAATGATAGTACACATAATATTATTATGACCATCCAACTTTAATCATCATTATATCTATGAATGCATATATATAGGTCTATCTATATCTATACCTATTTATTCCTCATCCAATATGTTTGCATTTATTTTTGGTGCTTTGCTTACTTTGAAACTAAAGATAATGTGATTTCATTATTGTTTGCATTCTTGTCAAACATGAGGAGCTGGAATGCATAAGAGTTGGGAGGCACATTATAATTGCTGTGCAGATTTGAGCCATTGAATAGCCTATTGATTCTGATTGTTTTCTTTCTTATTAAATCCTTAATTTGGTTATTTCACACCGAACATCGCCATATCAATTCATATTTTTTTTGTTCTAGTAATGTCCTATCGCAGCATAGTCTAGGGTTGATCATACAAGATAAATGGGTGCTCACATTTAATATATTTTTCAGAGTCAGAGGACAGTGGATGTAGACTACAAAATCATCACTTTGAATAAATTTGGCAAGATTCTTCTGATAGAAGGAATAATTTCTATTGCACTAACGATGAAAGAAAATTATCAAAAGGCTGATACAAGGCTCAAAATCACACTGGTGGTCTTGTATTAAGAGGTGATGATATCTCAAGTGTTCTACAAATAGTAATAATGGTTTTGTATTAGGAGGTGATGATATCTCAAGTGTTCTATAAAACTATTAGATACCTCTTAGTGGTTGAAGGGAAGGGGTTGGAAGTATGGGCAAAATCTCTAGGAACTACAAGATGGTTGCAAGAACACTTTTGAATGTCATAAATGACACTTGGGTTTTTCAACATACGGGTGAACTATTTTTAAACATTTTCTTTCATGGTTGATAACACTTTTAATAAGAAGAACCATTTTGAATGTTATAAGTGTTGATGCAATCCCATGCTATGAAGTCTACAGATAGTTTTTTTTCCCCACATATGGGTGAAGTGATGTTTACATTACTAAGTTCAACATATCAAGCAACACATTTGTTTTGATTATTGAAGGAGTTTGATAATAAGACCCATTTCAAATGAAAAAGATTTGTTGTATCAGTAATGGAATCCGCTTTGGAGTGGAAATTAGGTTTCTTTCAAACCCACATATTATTGTTGCATAGTGTGAGTATGGCTCCAATTGGAAGTTAAGGTAGACTATAATTCGCAATATTGGTATAGTTACACATAGTAACATAAGTTTTATTTTCGAGAATCTTCCCAAATAGTGGTTTCCACAAAGCTATGTTGAGTACCTCGATAAGGAAATTGTAGAAAAGCTCGCTCGCTTTTTTGGGCCTGCTCGCTTTTCCTCGCTCGCTCTATTGACTGCCTTAGTCCATAACTGTCAATAGTGGAATGGTACCTCCCCATATACCTTTATGCAGATTACTTATCAACCCTAAGGTGAGACAACTTAGGAATGATCTCTCCATTCTCAAGAGAGCATTTGAGATGGTGGGATATGTCCCTACAAAGGGGTCCTTTATTATTTTAGTTGGGATGTCTGATGGGACAACCAAAGAGGTGATGATGAGATAAGATCTTCATGGGATAAGCATTGGAATGCTGTGAATGATGAGCTTGGGCATGAGCTTCAACAGACTCCTGCATGGGAATTCTTGTCCTGCAAGATGTTATATGTGTGGGAGGGAAACCATCGAACTGCCTCATGGATGGAGAGCATTGGGGAGGTCTTTGTTAATAACAAGGCAAGGCATATTAGGATTCATGCACATATTATAGCTCCAGAGCCTGACAATGACTTGAGGTTGATTGTAGCTTTACAAAGGTTTAACTTGTGAGTATCATCTTTCTTTCTTCCCCTAATTGTTTCAAGAACATATTTCTATTTTCAACTTTAATGCTAAAACAGAGTCCATTGTCCAGATTGAATGAGGAGGCAATTGTCACAACAAATCTTAAAGATTACTTGTATCATACAAGTACACTTCTTAGTTGTGATGCACAAGTATTTCTAGAGGATTTCATGGAAGAAGAAAAGAAAAATATTGAAGTTGTACGGCAAAAGGAGATTGGTTAAGGAAGAAGGGTTTGGTATCCCCTCACACAGGCTATTCTTGGTCGCATGGTTTATGCTATGAGTTCTTATACTTTCTACCTCATGCTTTCTTTCCTTCTGCGTTTACTTCATCGCTTCCTCTATATAGTTTGAATTATAGCTTTGTTGCATACTTGCTTTTATAGGGCAAGTGGAAATCTGATTTTGAAGCAGCTTGTAAGAAGCTGCCTCCTGGAATGGATAAAGATGAAAGAGTTGTTAAAATAGCTGGGATTAAAAGAACAATCACTGAAACATACATGAGAAAGGTGCACAAGGTGAGTTTGTGCATTTCCCTTTGTCTAGTATTACTGTGCATTGCTTTCAAATGTCACGCTGAATTTCTTTTGTGTGGTTTTCACGGATTTTGTCAATAATAAATCCTGCACAAGGCAAAGATTGGTTTCACAAATTATGGTTCTTTATTTTGAATGCATACCTTTCATTTACACATGTAAGGGAGTTCTAGAGTTTCATTTTGAAGTGAATTGCCAACTTACATAGAGAGTATGGCCATGCACATGGAAAGGAACGACAAATCATATAAGTATGAGTTGAGGGAGAAGAGGAGATGATGGATTTATTTGTGGATGACTCCGCCGATGAGAATTAGTTTATGGTTATGCTTTATGGTCTACTAGACATTGGTGCTATCTCACATACACGATATTTATTTTTGGCTTTCATTTTGATTCTGAAATTTTGTGACATTATGCGTATGAGACAATAGTTTGGAAAAGATTTTTTGGGTGCACTCTAGTTCATTAATGCACAAGTAAAATCTACATTGGAGGTACAAATTGTTTTGGCTTTTGGAAACAATCTTGAGCTTCTATTTTGTTGGTTGGCATTATTTAATGTAAGATTGTATAATATGAATTCCTTTTCCTTCATACGTTGTCACTCTTACTTGTTATATTACTTGGATCTTATAAACTTGTTACATGTGGTTTGTAAAATATCACTTGGCGGCTTACATATAGATGAGCAAGCTGAAGTGCACACGTAGATTTATTAGTCGGATTGGTTCATTGAAATTCAAAATTTAAATTATGGTGGGTTATAATTTTTAGTGTGGAATCTTGGATTCATGATCTAGATTTAATGTTTTTTCGGTTAGGAATATACTGGGCAAAACTTCCACATCTGGTAAAAGTTTTGTGCAATATGTTCAAATCTTATTCATGGATGGAATCATATACATGAGTGGCCAACTTAGTTGAATAGTCTACTTTAGGAGTGAGGAGAATAGAGAAAAAAAATAATGAATTTAAACATATGAATGTTCTGAAAGATAATGTATCATTCTAGGAGGGTTGCAAATGACCTTGACCTGTTTTAACATTTTCTTTAAATACTATACATGGAAAGTTTGTACTATTAGAATTGAATAAATATAGTTGGTATTTAACATATGCCACCATAATAGTGTTCCAATATGATTCCTTGAGTGAATATACATAGGAACATGTTGCAAAAAGACTCACTCGGACTTCTCCGCTTGTCGTTTTCTACTCGGATACCTATAATACCCCAATAGAAGGAATACCCAACTCATCATCAAGGCTCTGTTTTGAGCCACTGGATTCACCATCCACATAAGAGTGACTTGCATTCACATCAACCATGGGCTGATCTACTTTCTCTTTTTCCTTTCGTGATACTTGCATACCATTATCTGCATTGGTTTGAGGAGATTCTCCTGATCTCAATCTGCTTGTCCATGGTGATGTATGTGAACCACTGCTAGAGGACACTACAAGTCTACTAATATTTTGTGATTACTATTGCGAATTCTGTGCAGCATTAGCATTTTGTGCATCTACATCATCAATCACATTTACTGGTTTAAACTAGTTGCTCATCTCATCAAAAACAACATCTTTGCTCGCTCTAGACTTACGATTAGAAGGGTTATAGCATCTGTACCCTTTCTGCTATAGAGAATAACCAATAAAGATGCACTTCTCAACTTTTGGATCCAACTTGGATCTCAACTCATCTAGCACATGAACATAGGCAATGCACTAGCTACTCTTTTTTATACTTGTAGCCATTGGCTTGGCTTTGTGCCTCTCTTGTATATACACTCCTCTTATTTTTTGTACTTGAAGCCATAGGACGTGGCTTGGCTTTGTGCTATATGTACATACGAGCACTTTTTGAGCTATGAATTAATATACACTCCTTTTTAAGCTTTCAATTTCCTTGTGCAATGTTCCTTTTAATTAATGCCTTGTGAACTAAATGTTTTGGAGTTGTAATGTTTTATTCGGAAGTGTAATTGTCGGCTATAGACGTGCTTGCAATCGTGCAAATCAAAATGCGGTTGGTTGTAAGAATTGAATTGCACAATGTGGAAATGGGATTCTTATAACTACATAGCATACACAACATACACAGCATTCTGTTCAACCACACAAAATTCTGCTTTTATTAACAAAAAATATTCTGTAGAGCGTCTATAAGCATGTCTATAAATGCATTTATGTACATGTCTCTCTATTTTTTTTAAATTTCTAGCAGGGCGTCTATTTGCACGTCTATAGGTGCATCTATGTATGCGTCTATCTGTTTTTTTTTAATTTCTAGCAAGGCATCTATTTGCACGTCTATAGGCGTGTCTATATGTGCGTCTATCTGTTATATAGACGCACCTTTAGATGTAGGTTTGTGGACGTGCAAATAGACGTGTCCATAAGTTTTTTTTTTAATTAAGAAAACGCATCTATGTGCACGTCTGTAAGTGCCTTTTCTTGCTGTGTTTGCATCTAAATCCATGTCTAATTCATAGTGCAGACATGCTAATAGACGCACAAATAGATGCACCCGTATTTTTACTATTTTCGTAGCGCCTATAGAGACGCTCGCTATTTTGTGCGTCTATCAAGCCGTCTATAGTTGCTTTGTCTTGTTGTGATTGGATACACTATAACAACGACAACAAAAAAGGTAGCTCCAAGAAAGGAGCTTTTCATTGAATATGATTTCTAGTCATGTTCATGACACTTTTATATTATTATATCGTTGGTTCATTATTGTTTTTTTTATTTTGTTTTGTTTTCTACTTTTGTATCCCATCATATGCTTGATAGCTTTCTAAATGACCTTATTGAATAATAAATCATGGAAATACAGAATCTATATGCATGTGAGATCATTTTGAGAGTACAAACGCAATCTATGAACTTTCATAATTTTATCTCTTTGAAATGCAAAGAGATAAGATTCAATGCAATATCTACAAAAGGAGCAAGTAGAAGTGAAATCTGGCATATTTAAATTAAAAATGTGGGAAATGTTAAAGAACATGAAGCCAATGTTTTTTAGAGTTAAGGCAATAATGAGAAGGATCTCTTGTATCTCTCAAATTTTTGAGGCCTAAATATCAATCTTTAAGGGGGGGAAAAAAGGAATCAATATCATTTGCAAAGTGAGATAGACTTGGAAAGGCAAGTTCTTATGGCAACATTAAAAACATCCAAGCAATATCTACAATCCAATATGTACAAATTTGAAAACAAGAAAATACAAGTGAATTTTGGTGTAATCAAATTAAAAAGGGAGGCAATGACAAAGGATGTGAATCTGAATCTTCCATAGATGTTGGTAATATGTTGTACCTATTGGCCATAATAACTTCAATATGTACTCATGAATGGAGTGTTTTCCACAAATTCATGCCATGTATTTTGCAAAATTGTGTTTCAAAATTCCTCTTTTTTGGACCAAAATTGTGAGTGTTGAAAAAAGTGGGACTTGGGATAGTCCCACTTTTCCTAGATAAAACCCGTAAGTCGAGGTGGACTAGATGAAACCCTGCACAAATGTAGATGGACATGAGGATGGAAGTGGGCACTCTTGGGTAAAAGCACACGGTGTGCCTAAAAGCCCCGGACGTGGGCGACGTGCATGCATGCATGACATATAATTTACTCTTGATTCCATGCAAATTTTAGTTTGTTCCTGGCTGTACATTTCATGGCTTGCGATCATAGAATTCCACAAACTTCCTGATGAGCATGTCGAATCATCGCTGTTGATTTAGGTTTGATAAGCAGCGACGGTTGCGATACTCTTTCTATCCCGAGAAGGTAGCTTCATTAATGTGTGGCGAATCAGGTGGTGCAGTGGTGGGTGAACGTCTCACGGGAACCAACGGTTTGCTTCTGCTGAATCTCGGATTCTCGTGCGTCCTGTTGCTTTCCCTTGGACGATCTTTACGCGCAACTGCCCGTCTTTCTGAGCTGCGCACTTGCACCACTGCAGCTCCATAATAGCTGTCTTTAATTAAAGTTGGCGATCCATCGCAAAAAAATAAATCATCTGTCTGGGAGGGAGGCACGCGGCACGTAACGCTTGTTATCGTGTGGTGTTTCGGGACGTATGGATCGTGCTCGGAGGCCAACTCTCAGTCTCGTAGAACTCCATAATCTCGCTTCATATGGCGACCAATTTGTCCTTGACTGGCTCGGTTGTTGAACCGGCTTTCTGTATGAGATTAACAAAGAAGAGCTGACAAAAAATTTACCAAGTTGAACGAGCTTTTGATGATCACCCTGAGAGGCATATAAACACCTAAACTGTTGGCGTTTGTCTTACCTTGCACTTCAGTATCTTCTGTGCTTCTGCCGGATAGCTTCAATTGATGAAGATGGCCATGGCTGATCGAATGCGCATTCTTCCCTTCACATTTGCAAGGCTCGGCGTCCTCCTTGCTGTGTTAGGAGTCCTGCTTCTGGACACTGGCTCCCCAGTACTCGCTGTGGAACTTGACCGTAAGACTTGTCATCTGTCCAACTGCAACGGAACCATCGAATGCCCCACGCAATGTCCCAAATGTCGCCTCTCCTGCCATTTCTGTGGAATGCGCTATTGCCGTAAGTCTCCATTTTCTCACTTGTGTAGTTCAATATTTATCGATCTGGTCAGGTTGCCCTTATCATCATTTACCTCCCCCGCAAATTTTTATCAATCTGGTCGTTGCGCTGGATATTTGATGCTGTTCCTATACCCTTGGCGTGTTTGCTCGGAGCAGTGGGTCTCTAGTCCACTTCCGATTAGGCGCCACACATAACATTGTCTCTTTCCCATAGTCACTTCGTGACACTTACCTCGGATTGTTTCTTTACAGCCAAGTGTAACAAGATCGGATCTGTTTGCCAAGATCCTCGTTTCATCGGAGGCGATGGCGTTATGTTCTACTTTCATGGGCACAAGAATGCTGATTTCTGCATCATGTCAGACGCTGCCCTCCATGTCAATGCTCACTTCATTGGCAAGCGTCCCGTGGGTAGGCCTCGTGATTTTACATGGGTGCAAGCGCTGGCTTTCTTATTCGACCATCACAAACTTTACATCGGAGTTAAAACGGTGGCAAAGTGGGCACCAGAGGTGGACCAGTTTATAATCTCCTACGATGGTGCTGCTGTCTCCTTGCCCGAAGGAAAAGGGAAGACTTGGGTCGCTGCATCGAAAGAGTTGCTGCTGACTCGTACGGAAGACGTAAACGCTGTGAACCTGGAAATCGTGGCGCTTTTGAATTCGTCAGTGAGTATTGTTCCGGTGACAGAGGAGGACTCCCGGGTGCACAAGTATGAGATAAACTCAGAAACGGATTGCTTTGCGCATTTGGAAGTCAATTTTGACTTCCTGAGCCTCACGCCTTCAGTAAACGGGGTGCTGGGGCAAACATATCGGCCAGATTTCGCCAGTCCAGTGAAGAAGGGAGTGCCGATGCCAATCATGGGAGGAGACAATCAGTATCTTGCATCCTCCATCTTCAGTCCAGACTGTCGTGTATCTCAATTCAAGGCAATCCGTTACACAAGCATTGTGAACGAAGGCATTGGCAGGATTGCTGATCCGTTCAAGGCAAGGTGTGGGTCAGATAGTTCAGGTACTTCAGGTTTCATGTGCAGAAGGTGATCCAGGCTCGTTAATTCCAAATCGCACATAACCTGTGAC
Organism: Dipteris shenzhenensis; assembly: GCF_047967505.1. NCBI lineage: Eukaryota > Viridiplantae > Streptophyta > Polypodiopsida > Gleicheniales > Dipteridaceae > Dipteris > Dipteris shenzhenensis. Next base: position 39,941,689 of record NC_141620.1, on the reverse strand, counting down.
AAACTATACTTACATCAGATTGCCCTCAAACAGTGTGGTATGTCAAAGTATGTACGTACCTAAAGTATATAAGCCATTCTCAAATAACATGATTATCTTTCTCGTTGCTCATTGTTGCTTGATTAATGCTTTGGCATAGGATGATCACCTATAAAGTTGACCAAGTGCGTTTTAATGGCAGAGGGTGTTGTGACATTGTGATCAATATTTCACTACTACAAAACTAGGTAGAAATGGCAATAGGAAATGGCACACAATTTCCAATTTTGCCATTTCTTATGTATGAAATGGCAATAGCTTGTCAAATTGCCATATTTTTTGCAAAAATGGCAGTTCAAAAGGGCAACTAGTTCTGGAACTGCCATTTATTTGGAAGAAATGGCACAGAAAATGGCAACCTTTTATTGTCTGCCATTTCTTAGCAATAATTGGTAGCACCAAATGGCAACCAATTCTTCACTGCCCTTTCTTACGAAGAAATGGCAGCAAAGTCTTGATTGCCATTTCTTATGAGGAAATGGCAGCAAATTCTTGATTACCATGGCAGTCAAGAAAAAATGGCAGTCATTTCTTGACTGCCACTTCGTTCAAAGAAATGGAAAGCACTTCTTGACTACCATTTTCTAAGAAGAAATTGCAGCACAAAATGGCAACTATCTCTTGACTACCATTTCTTATGAAGAAATGGAAACCATTTTTTAACTGCCATTTTTACCAAGAAATGGCAGCACAAAATGCATATGTGGAGTAAAATTACACAAAGGTTGACCATTCAATTTTGCTGCAAAGTATCTTATTGTTGCCAAAGATTCAGTACAACCATTCACAACATTGATATTATTGTCACTATTTTTGTATTGTCTAAGTGTGAAAGATTAATCAAAAGTCTTAAGTGCATCAGTACTCATAGTACACAGTGTGAAAAGTCATCTAAAATTTTAAGGAATAACTTTTAAACGCATTTTACTTGATAACAAATATTATTCAATAGTTGATTGAGAAATAAATAATACAATGTTTACATAGCAAAATAAAATATAAAATTATAAAGACATTAGATGAAGAGTTTTCCAAGAAACATTCAAGCCTATGGTTTGACCCAGTGTTTGAATCTCATAATTTTCTTTAAATATACAAGCATCCTTAATGATTGCATCATCAACACTCTCGATGAGTATGATACTTTGTATAGGCCTTAATGAAAGTAATAGAATTGTTCTTACAAAAGTTTTATGTGGATCAGGTATCTCTTTCATGGCCGGGAATGAGTATTTCCACAATTCTTACCATGCAACATGGATGAGTGTTAAAAATATGCATCAGTGTGCTTCTAGCATATGTATGTGGGTTTGATGGATATGATACTTTATACAAGTCTTAATACCAATAATACCCTTATCATTGCAAATTTTTTAGTTGATAGGATATCATTTGCATGGTTGGGCAGGCGTATTTTCACAATTCTTAAACATGCATCATGCATGAGTGCTTCTAGCATATCTATGTGTGTCTGATAGGAATGATACTTTACATAGCTTCAACGAGATAAAAAACCTTGTGCTTTTAGAATTTGATGGGGATCGAGCATCGATTTCATGGTTGGGCGTGTGTATTTTCAAATTTCTTACCATGCATTGTACATTAGTGCTAAAAATTATGCTACAAATCAAGCAATGAGTAAAAAGAAACAATGTCAAGCAACAAAGTAATCAAAACAAACAAGAGAAATGAAAGAACACAAACAAGATAGCAAGATACCAAGAAAGCAACGAACTCAAGCAAGCAAGCAAGCAAAAAGATGCAATCATATCAAGCAAGCAAGTAATTGGAAAATTTTTGCAGCATCTCTCTTGGGCCGTAGAAAAATCTCTTTTTTTTCTTTTTGTGCAACCACAAAGACATAAGAAACATGTAAACACACGTGCAGATTCCAAAGGTTATTCTAATCATGGATGATTTTTTCGTGCTAGTTTCATTAAAAAGCAAAATTTTTATATTGGTGTCAAAAGTTTGTATATCCTAATAAAAATAAATGTTTGAAACATTCACTGGGATTTGAAACTTTTATACAAAAAAATATGAAGTTTCACTAGGACTTGCATCTTTTACTTCAAAATTGAAAGGAAAAGATATAAAAGGCATACTATGTTAAATTTATATTCACAAAAAGACAAAGCACCTACAGATGCACACACAAACGCATTTACTGAACTTTTAAAAAAAATTTACACGTCTATTTGCACATCTAGAGACCTACATCTAACGGCACATCTATATAGCAAACAGACACACATATAGACACGCATATAGATGCGTAAATAGATGCTCTGCTAGAAAATTTAAAAAATAGACAGATGCATCGTTAAACGCATGTATAGACACATTTATAAACGATCCTATAGATGCTTTTATAGACGTGCAAATAGATGCTCCTTGAACAGACAAACACATATATAGATGCATCTATAGACACTTTGATAGACACGCTACATAATATTTTTTAAATTTACAGAATGCTGTGTATGTTGTGTATGCTATGTACTTACAGGAATCCCATTTCCACATTGTGTAATTCAATTCTTACAGCCAACCGCATTTTAATTAGCACTCTTGCAAGCACGTCTATAGCCGACGATTACAATTCCAAATAAAACATTACAACTCCAAAACATTTAGTTCACAAGGCACTAATTGATAGAACGTTGCACAAGAAAATTGAAAGCTCAAAAAGTGCTTGTATGTATATATAGAGAATGAGATCCGCATAAGCTTCTCTCATTCTTTATTTCCGCATAAGCTCATGCATAAGCATAAGCTTATGCGGAAACTTAAGCATAAGCTCATGCCCATGGATGAGCATAAGATAAGGAGCTTATGCGGAAATAGAATGAGTTTCCGCATAAGCTTCTCTCATTCTCTATTTCCGCATAAGCTCATGCATAAGAGAAGGAGCTTATGCGGAAATAGAGAATGAGTTTTCGCATAAGCTTCTCTCATTCTCTATTTCTGCATAATAAGCATGAGCTTATGTGGAAACTTAAGCATAAGCTCATGCGGAAATAGAGAAGGAGCTTGTGCGGAAATAGAGAATGAGTTTTCGCATAAGCTCATGCTTATGCTCATGCGGAAATAGAGAAGGAGCTTATGCGGAAATAGAATGAGTTTCCGCATAAGCTTCTCTCATTCTCTATTTCTGCATAAGCTCATGCATAAGCATGAGCTTATGCGGAAACTTAAGCATAAGCTCATGCGCATGCGGAAATAGAGGAGGAGCTTGTGCGGAAATAGAGAATGAGTTTCCGCATAAGCTCATGCTTATGCTCATGCAGAAATAGAGAAGGAGCTTATGCGGAAATAGAGAATGAGTTTCCGCATAAGCTTCTCTTATTCTCTACGCATGAGCATAAGCATGAGCTTATGCAGAAACTCATTCTCTATTTCCGCACAAGCTCCTTCTCTATTTCCGCATGCGCATGAGCTTATGCTTAAGTTTCCGCATAAGCTCATGCTTATGCGGAAACATAAGCATGAGCTTATGTGGAAACTCATTCTCTATTTCCGCACAAGCTCCTTCTCTATTTCCGCATGCGCATGAGCTTATGCTTAAGTTTTCGCATAAGCTCATGCCTATGCATGAGCTTATGCGGAAATAGAGAATGAGAGAAGCTTATGCGGAAACTCATTCTCTATTTCCGCATAAGCTCCTTCTCTACTTCCGCATGAGCATAAGAATGAGCTTATGCTTATAAGCATAAGCATAAGCTCATGCTTATGCTCATGCATGCGCATGAGCTTATGCGGAAATAGAGAATGAGAGAAGCTTATGCGGAAATAGAGAATGAGAGAAGCTCATTCTCTATTTCCCACTCTATTTCCCTCTTCTCTTATTTCCCCCTCATCTCTTTCCCCCTCATCTCTTTCCCCCTTCTCTCATTCGCATAAACTTTCCCTCTTCTTTATTTCTCTATTTCCCTCTTCTCTCATTTCCCCCTCCTCTCTTTCCGCATAAGCTCCTTCTCTACTTCCGCATGAGCATAAGCATGAGCTTATGCACTCATGCGCATGCGGAAATAGAGAAGGAGCTTGTGCGGAAATAGAGAAGGAGTTTCTGCATAAGTTCATGCTTATGCTCATGCGGAAATAGAGAAGGAGCTTATGCGGAAATAGAGAATGAGTTTCCGCATAAGCTTCTCTCCTTCTCTATTTCCGCATAAGCTCATGCATAAGCATGAGCTTATGCAGAAACTTAAGCATAAGCTCATACTCATGCGGAAACTTAAGCATAAGCTCATGCTTATGCTCATGCATGCGGATGAGCTTATGCTTAAGTTTCCGCATAAACTTTCCCTCTTCTCTCATTCGCATAAACTTTCCCTCTTCTTTATTTCTCTATTTCCCTCTTCTCTCATTTCCCCCTCATCTCTTTCCCCTTTCTCTCATTCGCATAAGCTTTCCTCCTTCTTTATTTCTCTATTTCCGCACAAGCTCCTTCTCTATTTCCGCATGCACATGAGCTTATGCTTAAGTTTCCGCATAAGCTCATGCTTATGCATGAGCTTATGCGGAAATAGAGAATGAGAGAAGCTTATGCGGAAACTCATTCTCTATTTCCGCATAAGCTCCTTCTCTATTTCCGCATGAGCATAAGCATGAGCTTATGCGGAAACTCATTCTCTATTTCCGCACAAGCTCCTTCTCTATTTCTGCATGCGCATGAGCTTATGCTTAACTTTTCGCATAAGCTCATGCATGAGCTTATGCATGAGCTTATGCGGAAACTCATTCTATTTCCGCATAAGCTCATGCATGAGCTTATGCGGAAATAGAGAATGAGAGAAGCTTATGCGGAAACTCATTCTATTTCTGCATAAGCTCCTTCTCTATTTCCGCATGAGCATAAGCATGAGCTTATGCGGAAACTCATTCTCTATTTCCGCACAAGCTCCTTCTCTATTTCCACATGCGCATGAGCTTATGCTTAAGTTTCCGCATAAGCTCATGCTTATGCATGAGCTTATGTGGAAATAGAGAATGAGAGAAGCTTATGCAGAAACTCATTCTCTATTTCCGCATAAGCTCCTTCTCTATTTTTGCATGAGCATAAGCATGAGCTTATGTGGAAACTCATTCTCTATTTCCGCACAAGCTCCTTCTCTATTTCCGCATGCGCATGAGCTTATGCGGAAACTTAAGCTCATGCTTATGCTCATGCAGAAGTAGAGAAGGAGCTTATGCAGAAATAGAGAATGAGTTTCCGCATAAGCTTCTCTCATTCTCTATTTCGACATAAGCTCATGCATAAGCATGAGCTTATGCGGAAACTTAAGCATAAGCTCATGCGCATGCATGAGCATAAGCATGAGCTTATGCTCATGCGGAAGTAGAGAAGGAGCTTATGTGGAAATGGAGAATGAGTTTCCGCATAAGCTTATGCTTATGCTTATGCTCATGCGGAAATAGAGAATGAGTTTCCGCATAAGCTTCTCTCATTCTCTATCTCCGCATAAGCTCATGCATAAGCATGAGCTTACGCGGAAACTTAAGCATAAGCTCATGCGCATGCATGAGCATAAGCTCATGCTTATGCTCATGCGGAAGTAGAGAAGGAGCTTATGCGGAAATAGAGAATGAGTTTCCGCATAAGCTTCTCTCATTCTCTATTTCCACATAAGCTCATGCATAAGCATGAGCTCATGTGGAAACTTAAGCATAAGCTCATGCGCATGCATGAGCATAAGCATGAGCTTATGCTCATGCGGAAGTAGAGAAGGAGCTTATGCGTGAGCATGAGCTTATGTGAATGAGAGAAGGGGAAAATAGAGAAGGGGGAAAGAGAGAAGGGTGAATGAGAGAAGCATAAGCATAAGAGAATAAGAGGGAAAGGAAATAGAGAATAAGAGGGAAAGGAAAGAGAGAAGGGAAAAGAGATGAGGGGGAAATAGAGAAGGGGGAAAGAGAGAATAAGAGAAGAGGGAAAAAAGAGAAGGGGGAAAAAAGAGAATAAGAGAAGGGGGAAGAAGAAAAGAGTGGGAGGGGAAGAGAGGGTTCCTACGCACATCACTGCAGCTAGCACTTAAGGCACTAGCTGCAGGCCAATGTTGTATGGGGAGGAACCGGAACCAGTACCCCCCGTTGGTGTTGCCCATGTTGATGGCTCATCGGTAAGTCAAAGCTATTTAAGTTCGCAATCTTATTGTATACCTGGAAATGAAAGATCTTATATTTACACGAAATCTTAAAACAGGATGAGGAGGGTGACGAGGGTACACATATACCTTCTCACTTTCAGTAAGACTATAGTCTCTCGGATGACGACGAGGGTATGGTCGACATGATGGATTCCATTTTTAGGGGCACTACATCCCACGTACACGTGATGTCAGAGTCTGAGGTCAAAATGCGAGAGTTGCAATCAACACAATTCTATGAGGGTGCTAGGATGTCTAAACTACGTGCTTGTCTCTCAATCTTGAATCTACAAGTACAGTATGGGTGGTCGGATACAAGTGTCTCGACCTTAATGAGGTTAGCCCTTGCATTAATTTGACTCATTATTTGTATATTGTTATTTTGAGAATCATCATTTGGATACTGTCTTTGTCATAGGTTGCTCCAGAAGATGTTGCCTGCACCAAATACCATGCCCGCATCAAGAGATGAAGCGAAAAAGATGCTAACAACGGTGGGTATGGATTATGATACCATCCATGCTTGCCGTAATGATTGTATTCTCTTTCTCATGAGCATGGAGATTTGGCTAGTTGTCCAAAGAGTGGGGAACAATGATATAGAGATGACTTGCAGGGTGAGCGGATACCGGTAAGGGTCTTGAGACACTTTCCCATCATTGCAAGAATACAACACATGTTTCGATGCAAATCCATAGCGGAGTTGATGACATCCACGGATCCTGATATGCCGCAAGCTTGGCACAACAAGGATGATGATCGCATCGTTGGCGAGGTTCCCCAAGGAAAAGGGATTGAAAGAAAGATGAGCGAAGAGCAAATGGAGAAATTCAATAACTCTTCAATAAGTTTTGTATCCTCAATAGCCCTGAGATGCAGAAGTGGATTGAGAGATATGAAGTGGCCAAAGCAGAAAGAATAAATGCAAGGATGAGATTCAGAGTAATGTATAGGCAATCACAACCATATCCACGAGATCTGGCTCTTCTCCCTACTCACATGTCACTTGATTGGCTACAACTAGCTCTACGTAAAGTCGAACGTGATGGAGAGACAATAAGCGAGCGCGAGCAAGAGTTATCATCTAGATGTATGGTGCATGTAAGTTTCTTATCTCTTGACGTAATTAAGTAATTATTTGTGGCAATATATGCTATAAAATAGGTGCATCTTCATTGTTTTAATGATGCTCTTTTACAGTACAAAAAGTACAGTGCATTATGGTCATATGGACGACATTTTCGCGTGGAACGCATCGATTCAAAGAGAGTCACGTATGATTGTGGAGTCATGGCTAACTTCACACAAAATAGCTGAGCAAGTGCTTCGGATACCAATCTTTTCTCCTCACAGTTGGATTATTGTGGAACCATACGCGACATCTATGAAATTGATTTCAGACGATTTACTATTTTCATTCTTGATTTAAAATGGTTTAGAACTACTTACAACGGTCCCCATGCGACAGTGAGAAAAGATAGTAGCAGTCTCTTTGCAATAGACTCCACCAAACATTGGACCAATGAAAGTGATACTTTTGTTCTTCCCGAGCACTGTGAGCAGGTGCATACTAATGATTTAATTATTCGAAGCTTTCGTTTTTAAAGTCCATTGATATATATATAATTGACGACATTTGGCACCCATCTTCAATATAGGTGGTTTTTCATCCGGATCGTTCTGATCCAAGATGGTGGTACGTGATCCAAGTTGCACCACGAAGTAAGCAAATTTTTGAAGATCGAGATGTGGATATGGAGATGCCACTACCAATGCCGGATCCAATTGATGAATCTAGCGAAGAAGATGTAGATCACCATATGAGCCAAGAGGAAGATGCGCATAATGACATCGCACGGGAGGAGGATGGAGATCACGATATTGACGAAGAAGACAACAATCATCAAGATCAATCACCACACTTAAGCTTTATTGAAGAAGATGATCAAATACCTTTAGGTGAACGTACGATGCTAGAGTACGATGATGATATAGGAGATCAACTCGGTATAGAGTTGGAGATGGACTTGCTTGGCGCCTTAGACTTGGCTCAAGATGAAAAGTTGATGTAAATGCTCTTATTTGATTTTTCTCATCTCAAATTTGGACATGAATATATGAGCTTCAAAGGCTTGATGTACATGCTCTCATTTTTTTATTCTCTATGAGTTCAAACATGTATGAAAATTTTAAAAAAAAATTCATTGGAAAAAAACTAACTTTTAAGGCCTATAAAAAAAAAAAAACCTCTCTGTAAAAACGTCGCTATAGTATTTTGTCTCAGAGTCGCTATATAGCGACTTTTTAAAATAGTCGCTATATAGCGATGATTTATGATACCCGCTTTTTATACTGACGATTAGCGCTAAGCGGGCGCTAAACATCGGTACGTAAACGTCGCAATAGGATCCGTGTGTAGTAGTGTTTTTTACTACACCTTGCACCTTTTAAAACATACATCGTTGTACTTCTAGCCATGCATATGGTATTAGATGTACATGATATTTTTCAAAAGCCTAAAACTAGGTGATTTCAAGTCCTATGCAAAGAATCATGGCCATTCGATGCCATTTTCATGGATTGGATTGAATATTTCCTAGTTTCGCACCATGCATCATGCATGGTCATGAAAAAGCATGCATCTGTCAACTTCTAGCCATGCAAATGACATTTGATAAGCATCATACTTTGTGCAAGCAGTAAAATGGGTGAGTTTAATGCTTGTGCAAAGTATCATGGCCATTTGGTGTCATTTTCATGGCATGGAATGGATATTTCCTAGTTTTTCACCATGCATCATGCATCAGTATTCAAAAACATGCATCGGTGTGCTTGTAGCCTTAAAATGGTATTTTATGGACAAAATACTTTGATCAAGCCTTAAACTCAGTAATTTTAATTCTTGCACGAAATATCATACTAGCCATCTAATGTCATTTGCATGGCTTGGAATGGATATTTCCTAGTTTTTCACCATGCATCATGCATGAGTGTTGAAAAACATGCATTGATGTGCTTCTAGCCATGAAAATGGTATTTTATGGACATGAAACTTTGTAAAAGCCTTAAAATAGGTGATTTCATGGCCTGTGCAAAGTATCATGACCATCTCATGTCATTTTCATGGCTTGGAATGGATATTTCCTAGTTTTTCACCCATCATGCATGAGCATTGAAAAACATACATCGATGTGCTTTTAACCATAAAAACGGTATTTTTTGGTAATGATATTTGCGCAAGCCTTAAACAAGGTAATTTCAATGCCTATGCAAAGTATCATGCCCATCTAATGTCAATTGCATGGCTTGGAATTGATATTTCCTGGTTGTTCACCATGCATCATGCATGAGCATTGAAATACATGCATTGGTGTGCTTCTAGCCATGAAATTGGTATTCGAAAGATATGATACTTTATACTAGCTTAAAATGGTGTATTTTAAGTCTTATTCAAAGTATCATGGCTATCGGATGTGGTTTGCATGGCTTGGATCAGACATTTCCTAGTTTTCCACCATGCATTATACATGCCCAGTCAAAAATATGCATTTGTTAGCTTCTAGAAAATGACATCCAAAGGTCATGGAACTTTGCACAAGCCTTAAACTAGCAAGTTCAAGCCTTTACAAAGTATCATGCCCATTGGATGTTATTTGCTTGTCTTAGCATGGATATTTCTCATGCATGAGCACTGACAAACATGCATCGGTGTGTATTATATTAGTGTGTATCTAGCCATGCAAATGGTATTATATGGGCATGATACTTTTTAGAAGTCTTAAAATAGGATATTTGAAGTCTTGTACAAAGTATAATGGCCATTTGATGTCATTTGCATTGCTTGGAATGGATAGTTCCTAGTTTTTCACCATGCATCATGAATGAGCATTGAAAAACATGCATCGGTATGCTTCTAGCCATGAAAATGGTATTTTATGGGCATGATACTTTTCATAAGACTTAAAGTAGGGAATTTTAAGGCTTATGCAAAGTATCATGACCATTGGATATCATTTGCATGGCTTGAAATGGATTTTTCATAGTTTTTCATGATGCATCATGCATGAGCATTGACATACGTATGAGAGAGTGAGATAGAGTGGCACGTTTTGTCATGGTATCAGAGCTCCCTTGCCTTCTGCTAAGGCATTGTGACCCATATGAGAGAGTGAGATAGAGGATTGAGAGATAGAGAGAACGAGTATTCTCTTCCGTTGAGAGAACTTCCGCTTTATTGTTGTGAGAGAAAATTTTCATCACTTGAGAGAGCATGAGAGATTCATGAGTTGAGTGTTCATTTAGATTTGAGAGCATTCTTTGAGAGTTTTTTGTTGAGAGGAAGAAGATATTTTGGTTCATGCCTTAGAGATTTGGTGAGAGTCTAATTCACAAAGAATCCCCACTACGAGTCTTCTTGTATGTGAGACAAAAAGAGTTTCTACAAATCTATCTACAGCCAGTCGAGGCAATGCTTCAGCTTCTACCTTGACTACTAAGGCGGCTCTCCTACACCTACATGGGCAGAGTTTTAGTACTACAACCGGCTCCTAGTATCCAACTACCTAAGCATCAAAAGCCCACTTGACCTTCAAGCCTCAAGCAACTCCTAAGCTATAGCAACAAGGCAACTCTATGATCCTATAGGCTGACGGCGGCTCCTGCATCGACTTTTGCTGCTGCACCATTTCCAACAAGGGCATTCAAAAATGAGCCTCGGACATGCTTCATAAATGCCTCCAAATGGCCAAACAAAGCTTCCTACAACTAGGCAACACCATCTACCTCACAAGCAAGGCAATGAGTTCCCGGCTCTCCAAATGCCTAGCGAGCCATCTATGAGCAAAATGGCAACTCTTCCAAGCCATACGAGCTTCCATCCTCGATTGCTCCAATGCTGTCTCAGCCGACTCTGTAGCTCCCAATGCTCAAGCTTCTCTAGCCTTTCCGTTGACCTACAACAACCCACAACTACAACAAACTCTTGTGTAGCTCTCAGCAACACTTAGTAATGACAGCTCCTACAACAGTGCAGGACGACCACCACGTACTCACGGGCACCGACTCCTTCAATGACCCGCTCAACCTAGTGTCACGATCACCAACAGCAGCAAGCGGTTGTTCTCGACCTACAACCCAGCACATAGAAGCTGACTTCGTGTGCAATTCAGCATCAGACCTTACGTGCCTCAGCTGAGAAGAGACGTTGCCATACCTTACCTCAGGAATCCAAACTGTAAGGTTTCTTACAATTAACATGTGGTAGATAGGAGGTTAACTCATATAAGGTTGGATTAGTCAACTACACTTGGGTTAGTCTACAAAGGGACACGTGGTAAGCTAGCACATAGTGCCACCCAAGCATAGTCCTACAAGCTACATGTGAACATCCTTTGCCATATCATTGATTGCCCCTCTTCTTGATCAAAACTTCAACAAGCCATGACTCGCAATCCAAGAAGAATTTGGGCATGCTCCAAAAAGGAAAACTGATCATCTTTTCAAGCTCTACGCACCTGTCAAGTTAGAATCATTGTATGCAATTAGACACTGCCATTGAAGTAAAACGAAGCTCATGGTAAGACCTTTGCATCAAATGGTAAAGCAATGTATGAATGCAACAAGCAACAAGTGCATGACATGACCATAGCACAGAACATGGCATCCACACATAAAGCATTAAGGCACATGGTAGAACTAAGCATCATGCATCAAGCTACATCAAGCAAAGAAGAGAACACCATCGACAACATGTATTGAGAAGCAAAAACCTTGCCACCTTTAGCCCACATGTTCATAAATCAAGCTTGACCACTTGAGAGTAGCTACGAAAGCACCCACAGTATTCGATCAAGGTATGATCGGATATTGCATGAAGGACCTTGGGCAGCCACATTTCAGGGGAACGGGGGGGGGGACACATGTGGCTCACGCCACATGTTGGGGGGGGGGGGGGGAATATGGCTCAAGCCATATGTTGGGGGGCGGGCGGGGGGGGACATATGGCTCGAGCCATATGTTGGGGGGGGGGGGGGGACGTGTGACTCACACCACATGTTGGGAGGGGGGGGAAATATGGCTCAAGCCATATGTTGGGGGGAGGGGGGGGGGGGGGCATATGGCTCACACCATATGTTGGGGGGGGCACATGTTGCTCAGGCCACATGTTGGGGGGAGGGGGGGACATATGGCTCAAGCCATGGGGGGGGGGGGGACATATGGCTCAAGCCATATGTTTGGGGGGGGGGGGGGCACATGTGGCTCACACCACATGTTGGGGGGAGGGGGGGGGAACATATAACTCAAGCAATACGTTGGGGGTGTGGAGGTGGGGGGGCACATATGGCTCAAGCCATATGTTGGGGGGGAAGGGGGGTCCACATGTGGCTCCCACCGCATGTTGGGGGGAGGGGGGGGGTGGCACATATGGCTCAAGCCATATGTTGGGGGGGGGAGGGCACATGTGGCTCACACCACATGTTTGGGGTGGGGGGGTATATGTGGCTCACGCCACATGTTGGGGGGAGAGGGGGGGAACATATGGCTCAAGCCATATGTTGGGGGGGGGGGGGCACATATGGCTCAAGCATATATATAGCAAAAGTTCTTTCCTCTAGCTGCATATTTTGTTTCCACTTGGATTCCCTAGTGACGATGTAGGCGGACAAGCCCCACCCTTCATCATTAAGTTGGTCGAAACAAGCAGGCACACAATTGTAATTGTAAAAGGCCTACACATAAATCGTGTATTTTTACACCAAGAAGGTGTATATGTACACCATTTCTCCAAGAGAACAAGTCATCTTGATGTACTTGAGAGTTTGGTTTAAAACTATGTGGTGTTGACCAAAGTGTAATTATTTGGTTAATCATAGAAGGTATTTTTGTAAGCTTATCTAGTCTTTGGTAATTTGACAAATTTTGGGTTTTCAAAGTTTGCTAGAAAAACTGCCAATGGTTACTCTATATATGTGGGTGTGTAAAGTTTCAACCAATATTGCAATATTTGTTTTGAAGGATATGGAAAAATAACCATGGGACTATGATATTCAAAAAAATTGGACTTGTATTTAGTCCAATTTTGGAAATGGACTTTATACAAGTCTAATTTTTTTGAATACAATGTTTCCCTTGGAAGCATTTTACATAATAGCCTACACGTGTAGACCATAAATGAGAAAAAGCGTTCAAGTAATTGACCCACTAGCATAATTCACCATGTTTGCAAAATAGACTTTAACGCTTACTTGAGCGCTTACTTGAGTAATACATTCAAATTTGCAATGCTCCATCCATAGATGGTCTACAATTTTAGTAACTTAAGGGAGGCATGTAGAACAGAGAACGTGCACCCCTCAAACAGTGGAGTCGATGCTACAGTAAAAAGATCGTCCCGCTCCATGCTATCATCCCTACTTGAGGATTAATGGACATATAAATCCTACACCATATCATCAAACACCTCCTCCTCCATGGCCTCACGAGGTAATGGCAAAGAGCTACTATCACCATCAGTCTATGCATCCGTAACTGTCCCTCTTGAAGATCCCACCTCATATCACCAACGCTTTGCCTCCTCACAATGAGCATAGGGCAATATATGCGGGTGTGGAAGTGCATCCTATATCAAATTAAAAAGGGATCATATATCAAACACATGAACACCCATAGGTATCTCAATCAACCTGACCATGTTTACAGTCACATCCCATTCTCCATACTTTGAGACGTGATTGAGTGTAATTATGCATGCACGATACATGTTTCCTCGACATCGATCACACATACATTTGAATTTTTGCTTCAACCACATTCTCCATAGTGGATACGGAGGAATTCATCCTTACTAGAGCTACTTGTTGAAGATGAAGACATCCTACAGATAAACAATCCAAAAAATGGGTTCTTGCATGAGTTGTAAATGTCAAAACTTTGTGTAGCATCAAAAAGCATGTCTATACACCGTGTCTGTAATGTGAAACGTCTCTATAGGCACGTCTAAAACATAGTGTAGATGCATTGATAGATGCGTGTTTAGATGCACTTTTAGATGCGCTTTTAGATACATGTTTAGACACGCTTTTAGACACGCATGCTGCAAGCTGATTTTCGAACCTACTTTTAGCATGCTTGCTTTCCTTCACATACTTTTAGAGTTGAACGGCTTTCTTTCCTATTAACAAACATAGCCCCAGGTATCCACACTTATCTCCAAGCACCCACACTCATCTCCACGCTTACACAGTCATCCTCAAGCATACAAGAGAAGAGGGTGAACAAGGAAGAGAAGAAAGAGAAGTAGCTTTGAAGAAGGACAAGAATCTTCCATACCTCTATCCAAGGTAAGTCTCTTGGCGGTTGGTCTTCTTTGGAAGTTGCTCTCTTTGGACTTGTCCTTTGTCGTATGCAGGGAAGGGATGTTTTTGGTACTAGTGTTGTTCTTTTTGGGGTCGGGCACATGTCCTTTTCAGTTTCTTTCAAAAAGGCATTTGTCGGAGTGCGTCTATAGATGTGTCAAATAGCGCATCTAATTTTTTGAAAAACAGACAACAGTGCCTGTAGACGTGCTATTAGATGCGTCTATAGACCCACTACAATAGTTTTTCTTGTGTGTTCTTCCCTTTCCCCTTCCCCTTCCCCTTCCTTTTCCTTGTTTTCCCCTTCCCCTTCCTCTTCCCCTTCCCCTTCTAAGAAAGGGATTGCATGAATGATGGAAAGAAGTGATTGCATGAATGAAGAAAGAGATCATGGAAAGGGATTGCATGAATGATAGAAAGGGATTGCATGAATGAAGAAAGGGATTGCATTCATGAGGAAATAAGGAATTGCATGAATGATGGAAATGACTGATTGCATGAGGGTGAGTCCAAAAAGAGGAAAATTGGACTGAAGCATGAGGGCAGGATAAAGCAAGAGGGCATGCATGATGGAGCATTCTTCTTTCCTCATTTTTCCTCTCTTTTTCTCTCTTTTCTCTTCTCTTTTCTTCTCTTTTCTCCTCTCTTTTTCTCTCTTATCTCCTCTCTTTTTTGTCCTCTCTTTTCCTCTCTTTTCTCATCTCTTTCCTTCTCTCTTTTATCCTCACTTTTTCTCTGTTTTTCATTCTGTCTTTTATCCTCTCTTTCCTTCTCTGTTTTTGTCTCTTTTCCTCTCTTTTCTCCTCTCTTTTCTCCTCTCTTTTTCTCTCTTATCTCCTCTCTTTTTCTCTCTTTTTTCTCCTCTCTTTTCTCCTCTCTTTCTGTCTTTTTCTCTCTTTTGTCCTCACTTTTTCTCTCTTCTTCCTTCTCTCTTTTATCCTCTCTTTTCGTCTCTTTTCCTCTCTTTTCTCCTCTCTTTTTCTCTCTTATCTCCTCTCTTTTTCTCTCTTTTTTCTCCTCTATTTTCTCCTCTCTTTTTCTCTCTTTTATCCTCACTTTGTCACTGTTCTTCCTTGTCTCTTTTATCCTCTCTTTTCATCTCTTTTCCTCTCTTTTCTCCTCTCTTTTTCTCTCTTATCTCCTCTCTTTTTCTCTCTTTTTTCTCCTCTCTTTTCCTCTATTTTCCTCTCTTTTCTCCTCTCTTTCCTTCTCTCTTTTTCTCTCTTTTATCCTCACTTTTTCTCTTTTCACTTTCTCTCTTTTTCTCTCTTATCTCCTCTCTTTTTCTCTTTTTTCTCCTCTCTTTTCTCCTTTTTCTCCTCTCTTGTCTCCTTTTTTCTCCTCTCTTTTCCTCTCTTTTCTCTTCTCTTTCCTTCTCCCTTTTTCCCCATGTGAAGCTTAAATAGCCTGACATTGAGCAAGTAGATTTAGACTTCTATCACTCTAATTTAAAGAATGCAGGAGTCTATAAATGCTTGCTCAATGTCAGGCTATCACTGTATTTTTTCTTTTGCATAATGGGCATGCTCGATGGTAATCTTCTTCTTTTCTTTTCTTCAGTTCATCATGTGGCCCGGAAGCTCTTCAACCTCACTTGATCTTCGGGATGCCATCTTTTGGGAGTTATATAACATTTTGGGGCACCCTCCCACTCCTTGGGAGTTATGCACATACATGATGGGTACTCAAAACACTTCCGAGGAGTTGATAGTATAAACTCCAAACCAACCCCAACCCCACACAAGTTGAGATTACCCCAGTGGAGTCGAGATAGCCTAGCTGGCTACAGAGCCGAGCCCCTTCTCCCCGCTATGATCAGGAGGCCCTTTTGCCTCGCAGAGCCACCGGCATACTCTCGTGCAGTTGAGAGTCGCTTCTCCAGCTATGAGTGGCCAACATACTGCCATGCAGTCGAGAGTCACTTCTCTAGCTATGAGTGGCCAGCGTACTAGCTCGACACAACAGGGCAACAGGCATAGTAGTAGAAAGAGTGGTGGGGGATGCATGGCATAGTGCTTTGGGGGGGGTTAATGGTGGGGGCGAGGATGATTTAGATGATGCAGACATGCCAGAGGGTGATGGCACGATCTACTATGACATCACTCAAATAAGAGGCATCTTGATGGATGCACGGGAGAAGGACATCATGGCCTTCATGCGCTTTGTAATTGCTAACAACTACAAAGATTGCTTTATTCACTACAAAGACCAAATAGAAAAGTTGGCTAATGAGACCCTTACTGCTGTTCATTCTAGGTATCCTAATCCCCCCAATGTTCAGTTCATAGATAAATGGGCAAAGTCAAAGATTGTTATGATACTTGCCAATAAAAGATCTTCACTTAAGATACAGGCATTGGCTGAGATTACCAAGAGAGAGGGAGGTCAACCACCAAGGGGCTAGCCCCACACCACTCATAAGCATGAGTGGAAGAAAGCAATGAAAGCAACGAAGGTAGACCCCAATCTATAGCATGTGGAGGCCCGAAAGATCCAAATGGAGCAATTTGGAAACGTGCATTTTGGAGCAGGGTGTTTTGAATCATGAGATGCCCAATTTGTAAAAGTATCGATCTCAAATTATCTCCAAATTATATTGTGTTTATGTGGTTTATTAGGAGGTTGTTTCTTTGTACTAACCCCTCCGCAAATTGTGTCATCTTGTAGCTTGATATTGTGGGCAGGTACCCTACTCCCAGCCTACCACTGCCACCATTGCAAAGGAGATACATGGAGGCACTTCTATGATGATGGGTTGATTATTGAGGAGCTATATATCTGGGCTACTGGAGTGCCCTCCCAGGTATTTAAAAGTAATTAAATAATGTCAATATTATAAATAAAGATTTGATTTTTCATACATTGATACATGTTGTCCCTCGTTTACAAGGCCCTAGGGTTGATCAGGAGAAAGAAGATGAGGACGAAGGAAGCAAAGAAGGGAGCAAAGAAGGGAGCGAAGAAGGGAGCAAAGAAGGCAGCGAAGAAGGGAGCGAAGAAGGGACCAAACAAGAAAAAGCACCTACAGACGCGCACACAGACACATTTACTGAACTTAAAAAAAAACTTTACGGGCGCATCTATTTGCATGTCTAGAGACCCGCATCTAATAGCACATCTATATAGCAGATAGACACGCATATAGATGCTCATATAGACGCGTAAATAGATGCTCTGCTAGAAAATTTAAAAAACAAACAGGCGCATCGTTAAACGCGTGTATAGACGCATTTATAAACGATCTTATAGACGCTTTTATAGATGCGCAAATAGATGCTCCTCGAACAGACAGACACATATATAGACACGTTTATAGACACACTAATAGACGCGCTACATAATATTTTTTAAATTTACAAAATGCTGTGTATGTTATGTATGCTATGTAGTTACAAGAATCCCATTTCCACATTGTATAGTTCAAATCTTACAGCCAACCACATTTTAATTAGCACTCTTGCAAGCACGTCTATAGCCGATAATTACAATTCCGTCTAAGAAGCGCGTCTATTTTCACATATAACAACACATCTATAGACAAGGCTGTTTGTGTCTGAAAACAGACTAGACGTGTCTATAGACGCGCCTGTAGACGTGATTTTAGACGCGCTCTGAGACGCATCTATAGATGCACTCCGACAGACGGACTATTCTAAAAAGTGGAAAAGGACATGCGCCTGACACAAAAGCATAACACTGATACCAAAATTATTCGTTTCTTGGATATGACAAAGGACAAAAATCCAAAGAGAGCAACATCTAAAGAAGATCAACTGTAAAGAGACTTACCTTGGATAGAGGTATGGAAGCTTCTTGTCCTTCTTCAAAGTTGCTTCTCTTCCTTATTCACCCTCTTCTCCTATAAGCCTGGAAGTAAGTGTGGGTGCCTTCCTCTTAAGTGTAAGCCTGGAAGTAAGTACGGGTGCCTTCCTCTTAAGTGTCGGACTGTGGATCTGTTAACAGCAAAGCAAGCAAGCTGCGTGAAGCTTATGTGAAGAAAAGCAAAGCAAGCGTGCTAAAAGTAGATTTGAAAACCGCATCTATCAGTGCGTCTAATGGCACATCTATACACATGTCTAAATACACGTGTAATTGCACATCCAAATACACAGAGTAGATGCGGTTTTAGACGTGCCTATAGACGCGCACCACAGAACAAACAGATGCAGTTTAGATGCGCCTTTAGATGTGCCATGCCACAGAGTTTTAAAATTAAATATTTGAAGAAAAGCAAATTTTTTTGGGTTGTTTGTTTGTAGGATGTCTTCATCTTCAACAAGTAGCTCTAGTGAGGATGAATCCCTCCATATCCACCATCGCGAAATGTGGTTGGAGCAAAAAATCAAATGTGTGTGATCGATGTTGAGGAAACATGTATTGTGCATGCAGGATTACACTCAATCACATCTCAAAGTATGGAGAATGGGATGCGACCGTACACATGGTAAGTGTTAAAGAGTTAAGGTTGATTGAAATACCAATGGGTGCTCATATGTTTGAGTTATGATCCCGTTTTAATTTGATACAAGATGTAGTGCCACACCTGCATATGTTGCCCTATGCTTGCCATGAGGAGGCGAAGCATCGGCGATATGAGGTGGGATCTTTAGGAGAGACCGTTACGGATGCATGGAGTGATGGTGATAGTAGCCCTCCGCCATTACCTCATGAATCTGTGGAGGAGGAGGTGTTTGATGATATGGTGCGGGATTGATATGTCCATCTATCCGAAGGGAGGGATGATAGCATGGAGTAGGATGATCTTTTTACCCCAGCATCGACTCCACTATTTGAGGGGTGCACATTCTCTGTTCTACATGCCTCCCTTGAGTTACTAAACTTGCAAACCATCTATGGATGCAGCAATGCAAGTTTGAATGCATTACTCAAGTAAGCTTTAAAGTCTATTTTGCAAACATGGTGAATTATGCTAGTGGGTCAATTACTCGAATGCTTTTCCTCATTTATGGTCCATGTGTAGGCTATTGTGTAAAATGCTTCCAAGGGAGAATAAATTACCGACCTCAAGAGATATGGCAAGGCAACATGTGACCTCTCTTGGAAGATTAGATTACAAGCACATCCATGCATGCGCCAACGATTGCGTTTTGTTTCGTGGACTACATAAGGATGCAAGAGAGTGCCCTACTTGTGGAGAGGCAAGATATAGAGCAGATCTCAAAACTTTGGACGTGCCTTGTAAGGTTCTGTGACATTTTCCCATAATCCCTCACATCCAACATATGTTCAAGTGCAAATCCATTGCAGAGCTCATGTCATGGCATTCCTCCCATCGATCAACCGATGGCAAGTGGAGAACTCCTGCAAACTCTCCTGCATGGAAGCATATTGAAGACACATGGCCAAGCTTCAAGGAAGAACCTAGGAGCTTGAGACTTGGATTGGGTATGGACGGTGTGAACCCATTTGGTCTCAAAAGCACCTCTTACAATGTATGGCCAGTGATATTGGTGAATTATAATCTTCCACCCTCTATGGCTATTAAGAAAGGACATGTTATGTTGTCCCTTCTAATTCCAGGGAAACATAAAGTCAAAAATCCTGATGTTTATTTGGAGCCTTTGATTG
Source organism: Dipteris shenzhenensis (assembly GCF_047967505.1). Taxonomy (NCBI): domain Eukaryota; kingdom Viridiplantae; phylum Streptophyta; class Polypodiopsida; order Gleicheniales; family Dipteridaceae; genus Dipteris; species Dipteris shenzhenensis. Next base: position 39,921,558 of record NC_141620.1, on the reverse strand, counting down.
ATGAGCTAGAGATACTTTGGAGAGGTATCGAGGTGCATGATGTGAGCAGGCCTCCCTCGTCACAAGACTTCAACTGCAAAGCAGTCTTGATGTGGACACGATGCATGACTTCCCAGGCTATGGCGAGTGTTCAGGTAAGCATTGCACTTTTAATTATGAGTGGACAACCGATGTGACACCTTGAACCCACCTTCAACTCTTAATTGCGTCTATTGTTTAGGTCTCACTACATCGGGTTACCATGCATGTCCTGTTTGTGGTCCTTCGCTAGTCACCTCATGGGCATACGCATTGATTAAGGTCATCTATGAGAATCACCACTGATTTCTCCCACCTGATCATCCTAGATATATTGCCCCTTGGAATGAAGTCCTCCCACAATCACTCACTGCGGGAGATTGGATGAGAATTTGGGACAATTCCACAACTCCTCCACCACTTGGCATGAGCCGGTAAGGGTTTGTAACTATTGTGTGCTATATTGGCTGGAAATAAAGATTGCCCGCTAACACCAGCTTTTTTTTAGATACTCCATCTTTTATCGTTTACCATATTGGTCCCACCTCAAGATCAATCACCTGCTTGATCCCATGCATATCTTCAAGAATGTGGCATCTACCATTTGGGAGCATTTGAATGGAACACGAGATTCCGTAGACATAAGGGAGGATCTACATACCACAGGGAGGATGCATGAAGCTTGGCCACAAGAGAGACCAAATGGGCGTGCTTTTTTACCTCGTGCACCGTGGAGGTTATCAATGCTAGAGATGGCGACGGTGAAGCGTGCTATTACTACAATTCGTACTCGCACTGGATGCATAAGTGTTTGAAGGAAGCCTTTACAAAGAGCAAGAAAAGAGGTGTAGAGCAATTATATGGCTTAAAATCTCATGATTGGCACAAGATGCTCCAAGTAAGTATTTTATGTGCATAATATCTTTTTCCTTTCAAATTTGTGAGTGAATAATTATAAGCAACTAATCAACCACCTCCTCGTGGGTTCAGCTCATACTACCTACTAGCATTTCTCGTAGTGCATTAAAGGACGTGAAAGATTGTATTTACAAGATGGGCAAGCTTGTGAGGTACTTTACATGATACAAAATATCATGCATATCAATGCTCCATGCAAGGTGTTCATATTGCTAATATGGTGTACTTTTTCATTTCTAGGTATGCAAGCTCAAAGGAAATAGATTCCACCACGTTTGAGAATGCTTGAGTTATGTCACTGGAGGTGGTTTGTTTAGTGGAGGAGAAATTTCCACGTTCTATTCTCACAAGCCAACTACATTTTATAGTGCATTTGGTGGATGAGATTGCTATATGCAGTACTATACATGCATGATGGTTGTTCTTCCTTGAGCGCTTCATGAAGACCTTGAAGGGCTTCGTGGGACAAAATGCAAGACCCGAAGGTAGCATGGCCGAGGGTTGGTTGGTACAAGAGTCACTTGTATAGATTTCTGAGTTTCTTGTTGATGTGGATAGCTCTCTTCCATGACTATGGAGAGATGATGAAGAGCTAAGGATGACCTCTATTATGCCTCAAGGGAAAGGATGCAACAAAGTAATAGACATAGAGTTGCTTAATGGTATCAACCTCTATTGTGTGCTTAATAGTGATGTGATGAAAAGATGGGTAACAAGATACAAGGATGCAAAGGCAAGAAGACAAGAAGAAAGGGCCCTCTTTCGTACATAGCACAGATCTCGTGTGCCATACCCTCAGTATCTAAGAGCACTTCCAAAGGATATTCATGTGGATTGGCTATTTGATGAAATGGAGAAAGCAGAGAAAGAGGAGGGGATGCATATCACAATGGAAGAATGGGAGTATGCTAGGGGATGCATGAGCAAGGTCATTATATAGAAAGTTATGCATAAGTTAGGAGCTTTCAATAATTTAGATTGCTTATTTAATTGATTTTTTCTTGGTGCAGTGCACTATGTTCAATGCTATATGGTGTGAGGGCAAGCATTTTTGAACAAACGGATTGATGATGAGAGAAACACACAAGATTGCGGCGTCATTGCTAGCTTTGAGGGAGCCAATGGAGCCATGGATGATTATTGTGGCATAATCCAAAAAAATTTTTAAGCTTGACTTTCGATGCTTCTTTGTGTATGTTTTGGATGTAAAGTGGTTTAAGGACGTGGTGGAAAGAGGCCCTAATGCAACAATCAAACGCCATGCAAGTGGCTTTGTAACTATTGACTCCACAAAGTTTTGGCAAAGTAGGAAGGACACACTAGTACTACCGCAACAATGTAAACAGGTACTGTGCACACATATAAAAATACTCACTTTTAAATATTTGATACCTTCGATGCAAGGAAAATAACATGACTGTATTTGTGTTTGAATTAGGTTGTCTATCAACCAATGGTGGATAATAATAGATGGTGGCATGTCATACCTATTATGCCACATTCCAAAGTGATGTATAGTACATTTACTAATATGGAGCGTATAGAGGATGATCATGGCCATGGAGCTGATGATGACCATGATACAAGAGAGGAGGATGATCATGTGATAGGAGATATAGATATTGAGACCATTACCCATGAGGACGAGCCTACCATTGGTGATGCTGATTTCGATGAGCACATGAGTAGCACAAGTAGTAGTGGGTTGAATGTATTTGTAGATCTAAACACTTGTTTGAATTTTGAAGTACATAGTTTGGCAAGGGTTGATCTCATTGAGGATGAGATTGAACCGTACACTATCATTGATATTGGCAAAACTATTTTACATATTGTCTCATTCTCCTCACTTCACTTAATTCTTGTATATGTGGGCTTGCAAAAAAGCATTGATGTTTTTGTTAAAATTATGTGCTTTGGTAATCATGGGCAATGTTTGGAAAGCAGTGATGTACACCAAAATCTCACTTTTTGCATTCTCTGTTTAGCATCTAAATACGCGTCTAAATAGACTTGCTAGTCCACGCGCAAATAGATGCGCTGACAAATGCAATGTTAGACAGGCCCATATTTTCTCAGTGTAGATGTTCTAATAGACGTGTTAATACATGCGCAAATAGATGAGCTACTAGACACGCCCATAATTTCTCTATTCAAGAAATGCCTATAGACGCGCCCGCTATTTTGCGCATCTATCAAGCACGTCTATAGTTGCTTTGTGTTGTTGTGGATAGAAGGGAGCGAGGATGCGGAGAACTTAGATTAGTCGTAGAAATAGTGCTAGCTACTCTTTTTTGTACTTGAAGCCATTGGCTTGGCTTCGTGCCTCTCTTGTATATACACTCCTCTTATTTTTTGTACTTGAAGCCACAAGACGTGGCTTGGCTTCATGCTATATGTACATAAAAGCAATTCTCTGATGCCAAGGGCATCATACAATTGATGGGCTTGAGGAGCATTGCAGGTTGGAAATGCACTCCTAGCCTTTAAAGTATTTATGAGGCATGCCAAGTGAAATCGATGGTGACATGAGGGTGCATAATAATTGGTCGTCGTATCAAAATGGTCCATCATCCACAAAAGTAATATGTGTCAGAATGGTAAAGGGTTCTCTAACAGCCAAGCCCACAAAATTAGGTTCCAAGTTACAAACACGGCCTTCATCTTCAATATGTTGGAGTGTTGCCTATGCATCTCTTTCTTGTTGAGAATGTGCAACGGAGATGTTGCATTACTCCTCGTACGCATTTTCAATGTCTTGCCTATGTTCGGACACTTGGAGCAATGCATTCAAGAGATTTAAGCATAGTTTCATGAACTATGATGATTGGAAACATCATATCTTCCCTTGTCACACTTTTTGATGTTGGTTGTGGGACCTTTGCACCATCACCCCCCTCTACACCTTCATCTCTCGTGTCTTAACGCATGTTCATAAATAGTCTAGTCATATAAACTACACAAATGCAAAACATGGCTTATGACTACATTACCTATGATATAACAATTATGAGCACATATGGAACAAATCGGCATGGCTATACTTCACTCATCTAAAATGGGGCTTCCCAGATTGGTGGGTGGTGATGCAATGATGGGGAAAGCAGTGGCGGTGGCTATCCTTGGATGTGATGGCCATCGTGTGCATGTCCCATGAGGAAAGGAGCCAAATTCTACAGGCACATTGAGCACAAACTTTGCGTATAAAATCTTTTCAAAGTACAGTGGCATAGCTCCACTATGAGGATTCTCTGATTTAATCATGCAATGAATATAATATGCGTTCTCCCTCATAGCTTGGTGCAACAGCATTTGATGGGCCACCATCCATGCAAGGCATTGTTGCAATCCCACACTGCTTCTATGTCATCGTTTGAGACCATGGTGCTAATGCAGTTGTACTTCCAACCATTTGGATCATGAAAGAGTCTTGTGCTAGCAATTGCGTGAGCCTCATCTTTCCTTGTTGGTGGGAGGGTAGCATGAGCCACATCCATTATATGTTTCATTGCTATCCTTGCCCTCACGTTTTGGTCTTGGGACTCGTATACATCTTGCATTAATCATTGTGATGAGGATGCCATGGCAAGTGAGAGAGTGAGGGAAAATATATTAACCATGGCAATAATGAATGAGCGACATGTTGTTGAAACAATTAAATCTAACATACTTATTCAAATTAGAAGATGTGAGAATTTATCTAACTATTTTAATTGTGGATGGCGATTAAACTGATCAAATAATGCTTGCAATATCTTGCAAATTGTTGCTTGATCGAGTCAAAGATACATGTTATGGGAACATTTTTAAATCCATAAGTACAATCCAAGTACATTACAAATTTGGCAATAAGAATTACAGTCATATGGGTCAAGCTCAAAAAAGATGCAGCCTATGTTCAATAACATGTCTTCATTTCCTCAATGGGTCACATTGCCCAATCCTCATTTACATTCAAACTAAGCATTTTTGTTAAAATTGCTTCCATGGTAGCTCGCTCCTTTGGATCAATCCTCCATCACGAGTTTCCACAATCAACTAAGAGTTTGATTGCAATATCTTCTTTCATCGAGTTATCACCAAGATCTCCTACAAAATCTATGAGAAAGTTGGCAATTTCTCTAAATAGCCAACCAAAAACAAAACAATTTGACTATGGTGCCCATGCGCCCCTGAGATTTGTATGTGTCACTTTGTATTGTCACACTACTCTAGCACTAACCATGGAAATGCCTTTGGAGGAGCATAGACCAGACCAGGTCTTGTGGAAACTTGCTTTTGGTCTAGAGGAGGCTTCTTTCTCAATCAATAATCCCTACTTTTGGAAAGACTCGTCATCCCCTTTTACGAAGCTTTTAACTCCAACATGTAATTGTGTGCGCATATCTCTATTGGACATCTCTCAAACCACTGGCAATAGCATTGGGAATGGACAAAGCATAGTGATAGAATAACCTTTCTCGTAACCTGGTGAGTGGAGAGTTTCAATCAAAGTGAGGCTCTTCTCTCATATGTATGGTCTTAACCCATCTCACATAACACCTATTTCATTAATTTTAGATAGGTGCACTGTCCAAATTCATTTTGTGAGATAATTTTGGATAAAGCATTTTGAGAATGTGCAACGAAGATGTTGCATTACTCCTCGTACACATTTTCAATGTCTTGCCTATGTTTGGACACTTGGAGCAATGCATTCAAGAGATTCAAGCATAGTTTCATGAACTATGATGATTGGAAACGTCATATGTTCCCTTGCCACACTTTTTTATGTTGGTTTTGGGACCTTTGCACCATCACCCCCCTCTACACCTTCATCTCTCGTGTCTTAATGCATGTTCATAAATAGTCTAGAGCTTGTCATATAAACTACACAAACGCAAAACCTGGCTTATGACTACATTACCTATGATATAACAATTATGAGCACATATGGAACAAATCGGCATGGCTATACTTCACTCATCTGAAATTGGGCTTCACACATTGGTGGGTGGTGATGTAACAATGGGGATAGCAGTGGCAGTGGCTATCCTTGGATGTGATGGCCATCATGTGCATGTCCCATGAGGAAAGGAGCCAAAGTCTACAGGCACATTGAGCATGAACTTTGCATATAAAATCTTTTCAAAGTAGAGTGGCATAGCTCCGCTATGAGGATTCTCTGATTTAATCATGCAATGAATATAATATGCATTCTCCCTCATAGCTTGGTGCAACAGCATTTGATGGGCCACCATCCATGCAAGGCATTGTTGCAATCCCACACTACTTCTATGTCATCATTTGAGACCATGGTGCTAATTGTTAAGGGCAAAAGCAGCAACAGCAAAGAGGAACTAGGGGGGGAGTCCTTAGATCATTATCATTAATACGTTGTATCTAGTTTATAGTAAGATATGAAAAGACAGAAGTTCTAGGACCAGGCGGAGAACTGACGAGGCACGGCAACCGTCACGGCAACCGTCACGGCAACCGTGAAGGAGTTATGTGTGCCGGTTAGATAAAAGAGAAGAGAGCGATCATTCAGGGGGCTCATTGATGAGGATCGGAGCAAGGATCAGTGTGATCAGAAGAGGAACAGTGTTATGTATCAGAGAGTACGGTGTTGTACTGCTCGCAGAAGTGTAATACAGAGATTCTATTGCATCTACCTTATTGTTTTATCATGAATGATTCTGTCGATCACTGTTCTACTCTATGAATTTTCATACGCAGTTCTGAAGTACGATTACGCATGTAAATCTGTCGCAGTAGTGCGTTTCGAGTTAGTCTTCAGAGTAGAGAGGGCTAACACTTTGGCGACCACGGAAGATTTCCATGTTCGTCGCGGTGGATACCCCGGAGAGGTTGGATGCTCCCCATCTGTAATACTCTGATTCCTCGGTGCGTGGACTAGCGCATGAATGACGCTGGGAGTGAGCCAGGGGGAACATCGCGCTCTCCGGAACGGCCTCGGGAGCCTGCAACTCCAGTATCGGCACGTACAACCCGCGAGGAACGGCATGACAGATATGTGGCTCAACGTGATCTTCTCTTCGGCTTCTTCACGGATAGTGAGAGTAGTAGCCGCTCTGACACACCTCCGCTGATCCCAGGAGAGGAAGGTCCAGTCGTTTCCGGTGTTCAGGAGGAAGGCGAATCCTCCGGACGCAGTAGCCCGTTCGATTTAACAAGTACTCCTCCGGAAGACGAAGCGTCACCGTTGCGGAATTCCCCACCACCGAGTCCCAGGAGACGGAGGGGTGGTGTGCCTGCAGGAAGCGGAGCCCCAGGTCCGTCACCAGATCCCGGTAGGGGAGGTGGAGGCGGTGGAGGCGGAGGCGGGGGTGGAGTTCCGGCGGTAAGTAGCGCGGCTATTCCACCACTGGTACCCAGGATGACGGTGAAGTACCCCAAGTTTTTGGGACGGGATAAGGAGGATGCGGATGCACATATACTGTCATTTGAGATGGCATGGATGGTGAATATGGCTCCACCAGTGCAGGCGACAGATCTTATGAAGATGGCGACTTTCATCCCGACACTGCAGAAGCAGGTGGCAGTATGGATCGCGCAATATGGAGCTACCCATTTCGCCACGTTTGATCTACTGCGGGATGCCTTTTTGCTCCGGTTTCGGGAGGACAAGACCCGTGTTCATGTCCTGGCCAAACTGGGGAGACTGGAACAAAAGAACCAAGAAGTGGAGGCGTATGCGGCCAGGTTTCGGTCGTTGATCCGCCGCCTCGATGCAGCAACTACCCCGGCAGTCCCCATCCAAAATGCTTACTTCATGGAGGGGCTGAATAAAGGATTGAAAAGGTCCCTGGCATCGTTGGATCTGGAAGCTCTTTCATTGGAAGAAGTCGTCCAAGCAGCGGTGAGGGCGGAACAAGTTCTGTTTACTTCCAAGGGAAGGAAAGGAAAAGTGAAGTATGAGGAGGCTGAGGGAGACTCCGCTACCGATAATGAGGAGGAGTCGGCGGATCAGTCGGATGAGGAGGAGGACAAACGTTCCATGAGGCGGAAGGCTGGAAAAGCGGCAGGGAAGTCATTTCCGGAAGGATCTGCTGCCGGAGCCAAAAGCCGGGATAGTGGAATAGGGTCCTCTTCAAAAGTTTGCAAGGATACTTGGTGTAATCGGTGCCGGAATGCAGGACACTTAGCAGAGGAATGCGGTTTGAATGAGCGGTGGTGTGCGATTTGCCAAACAGCGACGCATACCACGGAGATCTGCCGCTATAACGCACGAATAGTCCCGACACCAGCGGTGGCGGCGGTAGTTGCGGCACCAGCCACAGCACCAGCCGCGGTACCAGCCGCATCGGCGAGAAGACCTTGGCGGCCGAGAACGGCTGGAACAGGTGCAGATGAACCAGCAGGGGAACGGACGTTCCTATGTTTTTATTGCAATCAACCCGGACATCGAAAGGTAGATTGCGAATTATTCAAGCGCCACAAGGCGGAAAAGGAAGCAACCCGGGGATCCGGAGACGGCAAGTCCGCACCAGCAGTGAATGCGGTTCTGATTATCGAATGCGATGATGCCAGTCAGCAACAGGATAGCAAGGAGCCTAGTCCGAAGTCCGAAGAAGTACCGGAAGTACCGGCGGGTGTCCCTGTTGAAGGCAAAGTGGGAGGAAGTGCGAGCGGAGATGTGCTCGTGGTCACACGATCCCAGGAAAAGGTGCGGGAATACAAGGCCCAGTAAGAGAAGGGGAGACCTACGGCGTTGGACTGGCAGGCACAACAAAAGGTGCGGTCGACGGTCGGTGAATGGGTCCAGAAAACCCCAACGGTGTTACCTAGGCCTAGCGCGGAAAAGGCAGTCTCGGTGACGGAGAATGGTGCGAAGGTGGCAAGGCGCCTGCAAGGAGAGCAGCCAGAAGCGACTTGTCTACCTACCAGTCAGAAGGACAACCTGATGACCGGCGAGGAGGGTGTTGAACCATATGATTTATGGCAGGATTTGCGGAAACAGCAAATACACATGACAATGGAGCAATTGTTAGCATTGGTACCCAATTTCCGGAGTTCTCTCATCAAACAATTGACGGAACCAGTCAGGGCGATGGAGTCGGAGATGGAAGCGGTAACAATGGAAGTGTCGTCAGACGAATCTGCAAAGCCTGAAGCGGAAGTACAGCCTCCTGTTTTTGACGAAACGGTCCCGGTAATTTCCGTAACACTGGAGAACAGCCGTGTGGGAGGGGTGTTGCTGGACGGAGGGTCTGGGGTCAACATCCTGTCCGAGCAAATGCTGGTGCCATTGGGTATCACAAAATGGGAATCAGCACCCTTCGCCGTTCGGATGGCAGACCAATGGAGAGTGCAGCCGTTAGGATTGCTCCGTGGATTGAAAATGGAGGTTTGCGGCGTGAAGTTCGAAATCGCTGCGGTGATTCTCCGGATGGAGGATATTAGCGGGTCATACCCGTTATTGCTCGGAAGACCGTGGTTGCGGCAGGCCCGTGTGAAACAAGACTGGCAATCCGACCGCATCACCATTCGGAAAGGAAAAAAGAAGCTGAAGCTCTCGGTACATACCAAACAAGGGCTGAGGACACCATTCCGACCGACGATGGCGGAAGGTATCCATATGATGGACGGAATGGGGGTCGAAGAGGAGGATGACTACTTCAGTAGGAATACGGAGCTGGTAAGCTTGTTCGAGGTCGATGTGGTTGCCGTTTTAAAGCAATATCAGCATCAGATTCCCTCGGCTACGCAGGAGTCATCCAGTTCCACGAAAGAACCAGTCGAAGGGAGTCTACCGGAAGGCACAGGAGACATGCCGGACGAAGCGGGAGTGGCGGAGGCGGAAAGAGTTTTCGAGCAGGAACTCCGTCGCTCGCGGAGGGTCAAAGAAGACGAGCTGCTCCGGCAGTACAAGCGGCTCCGGCAGTATAAGTACCGGCGCCGGCGGCTCCAGCAGTTCCAGCGGCAGCAGCGGCGGCGGCGGACGATGACGGTGGCGACGTCGAGGATGAACCGTAGCGGAGAACCGGTGGGTTCGGATGCGGATCCGGAATTCGATTCACCGGGAGAGCCAAGTGTTAAGGGCAAAAGCAGCAACAGCAAAGAGGAACTAGGGGGGGAGTCCTTAGATCATTATCATTAATACGTTGTATCTAGTTTATAGTAAGATATGAAAAGACGGAAGTTCTAGGACCAGGCGGAGAACTGACGAGGCACGGCAACCGTCACGGCAACCGTGAAGGAGTTATGTGTGCCGGTTAGATAAAAGAGAAGAGAGCGATCATTCAGGGGGCTCATTGATGAGGATCGGAGCAAGGATCAGTGTGATCAGAAGAGGAACAGTGTTATGTATCAGAGAGTACGGTGTTGTACTACTCGCAGAAGTGTAATACAGAGATTCTATTGCATCTACCTTATTGTTTTATCATGAATGATTCTGTCGATCACTGTTCTACTCTATGAATTTTCATACGCAGTTCTGAAGTACGATTACGCATGTAAATCTGTCGCAGTAGTGCGTTTCGAGTTAGTCTTCAGAGTAGAGAGGGCTAACACTAATGCAGTTGTACTTCGAGCCATTTGGATCATGAAAGAGCTTGTGCTAGCAATTGCGTGAGCCTCATCTTTCCTTGTTGGTGGGAGGGTAGCATGAGCCAAATCCATTATATGTTTCATTGCTATCCTTGCCCTCACGTTTTGGTCTTGGGACTCGTATACAGCTTGCATTAATCATTGTGATGAGGATGCCATGGCGAGTGAGAGAGTGAGGGAAAATATATTAACCATGGCAATAATGAATGAGCGACATGTTGTTGAAACAATTAAATCTAACATACTTATTCAAATTAGAAGATGTGTGAGAATTTATCTAACTATTTTAATTGTGGATGGCGATTAAATTGATCAAATAATGCTTGCAATATCTTGCAAATTGTTACTTGATCGAGTCAAAGATACATGTTATGGGAACATTTTTAAATCCATAAGTACAATCCAAGTACATTACAAATTTGGCAATAAGAATTGCGGTCATATGGGTCAGGACAGGGTTGGCACAAGGAATCTTGCCACCTCATCCTACTTTCCCCATTATTTAACTTGCTCTCTTGGACCTTCTATACCTCCTCCACATGAGCCTATCCCATATGGAGGGAATAACCCAATATATTATCCATATCCACCTATTTTATATTACTTCTCCCATGGACTTTGAGCCATGTCTCACTAAATGCAGCCTAGGTGGAGGGGTGGCACATGGAGGAGCCATGCGACCTTACATTTTAGAATATTACTACCATGGATTATGTACAACACACCTTATGGGTCCTCTTACATGGAAGGGTGGCACATGGTCATGCCCTGCCACCTCAACCCTGGGCCCTATGCACACCATATTTTATTATACTATTGCCACACATATAAACACATACTCATATTTATGCCTTTTTTTCCTTGGACAAATTTATCCATAATAGCGTTCAAGGCCTATTTGTAAAATTCCTTATCTATAAATTTATCATAAGCAAAATACACCTTTTTTTAATTTAATTTGTGAATACCCCCTTTATATGCTACTCTTCTATACATGAAAAATGTGTTAAAAAGGGTTTTAAAAAACTCCTTTTGTTGAATCCACATGCTATATTAAAATATTCATGAGTGATCCCCCCTCCTCTCGAGCAAATTACCATGGTGGTAGTAATTACCATGTCTACTAATCATCACCATCCTCTAGGAGGATCTCTCCTCTAAGGAGATATCAGCTCCCTGGAAATGTTGTGGCTCCATCATGATTATCCTTGTTTCTTTTAGGCACCCAATTCTACTTGAAATAAACAAAAGTATCCTAACATGATTGGTGAGGTTCATCCCAAAGGTAAAATGCATCCTCCATGGCAATACTAGTTGAAATCAACCAAAAATATCATACTAACAAGGATGATACAGCTTGTTACCCCATAGGTATCCTCCATAATAATTATCCATGTTTTCTTTTAGCACCCAATGGGACTAATTTGAATAGAGCTTGAATTTCATTGAAACCTTTGGCGACACAAATTGACCAAGTCTAACTTCTTTTCATCAATGCTGAATCCTTGCCCCTGTTGAGATATCGAGCTCCACTCGCGATATGCCAGGGTGACTGTTGTACATTTATGTCACCGACTTGTTAGCTAGAGATGCGGTTGGTACACCGCCCACGAATAATAGCTGGATGATAGCTATCCCTATCTACTCTAGTTTGTGGCTCAGTTAGTATGCCACCTTAGTTAGTTGAGTTTGGTTTGAGACCCACATATAGGATTCTTCTATTTCTTTGTACTAGAGTTCTTTTGGCTTACACAACTAAGAAGAGGAAAACTGTTTTCAGCCTCCACCTTTGTGTGTATTCCCCTATTTGTGCATGTGAGAAAGCCGCAAGTGAGACTCCTTTCCTCTCTCCCACTATCTTCACATGGTATCAGAGCCTTGTTCGTGGTAAGGAGCTCAAGAAAGCAAGCCAAGTTCGTGGTGTCCTGGTAAGAGGACCAGTGTTGCTTTCCTATTTCGAGTTTGGGAGCAAATCTCTGCAGGTAGCACAGCCAGAAGTGCAGGAGTGCACTGTTTCAGATTGAGACGCCCTTCGCGGTGTGGCGAGAGCGCCGTATATGCTACGGGAGTCCTCAGTGACTTTATTTTTCTGATTTGAGGCCGTTTCGGGGCCTGTTTTGAAGGCGGAAGTTCTTCGCAGGCACTCAGAAAAAGGCCCTATTTTTTGCTGTGCGACCACTGCGCGGCTGGTCGGTGGAAAGGTGCCGCAAAAATTGCATCGTATGCCTTTGTGCAGAGATATTGGGAGTTGCAGATTCATGCTTGTTGCCTGTTGATGCAAAATCGTCACTAGGAAGTGACTGTGTGGTGAAATACCACTTTCGTCAGTTTTGCAGTTCTGCCCGTGTGAGGCAAAAGCTGTGTTTTTTGCAGTGACAGAATATTTTGCAATGTTCTATAATGGCATCTGATTCTCTTTCACAGATTGTCACTAAAAAGCTTGACAAGAACAACTTCCAAGCATGGAAGTTTAGAATGACGAATTTCTTGATGGGAAAAGGCTATTGGGAATTCATTACAGGAAATGAAGAAGAACCTTTCTTCCTAATGTTCCCAGTCAACAGGAAATGCAGGCATTCAAAGAATGGCATGAGAGAGCCAGGAAAGTAATGTACTGGCTATCTATCAGTATTTCGGACTCCATGATTGTGCATATTCAGGATGCAAATACGCCAAAGGAGGCATGGGATACTTTGGCAAAAATGTATAGCACAAATACGCAATCCAGGAAAATGCAACTCAAACAAGAGTTGCACAATGTGCAGAGAGAAAATTTGAGCATAAATGACTACCACATGAAAGTGAAGAAAATTGGAGATGCACTTGCTTCCATTGGGTCGCCAGTGGATGATGATGATTTGGTTTCTGTGACCTTGAATGGTCTAGGAAAGGATTATGCACAGTTCCGGACATCCATTGCCGTCCGTGAAAAATTTCCTGATTTTGAGGAGCTGATTGCTCTTCTAATTTCTGAAGAGCAGAGAAATGGTGGTGCATCTTCTTCAGCAGGAACTTCAAAAGAAACTGTCTTCTACTCAAATGCTGGCAGAGGTAGAGGCAGAGGTAGAGGAGGCCGATCTGCAGGCCGTGGTAGAAATCAGAATATGCAGCAAATGCAAGAAAACCAGTCCTATGCAGGAGGACGTGGTAACTCTAGAGGCAGGGGGAGCCAAAGAGTCCGTGGTGGATGGCAGAGAAGCCAAAATGCAAACAGCAATGTTGAATGCTACTATTGTGGCAAAATGGGTCATATGGCTAAGAACTGCTACAAAAAGCAGAATGACATTATGAATGGAAAATTGCAGTAAGGCAATTATGCATCTTCTAGCAAGCAGGTGTTGACTCTGTGCCAACATGAACTTATGAAGAAAGAGAAGGTGTTACAACTTTGTGATACAATTTTGTGTTATAACTTTGTGTTACAACTTCTAGACACAACTTTGTGTTATGACTTTGTGTAACAACTTTGTGTTACAAGTTTGTGTTACAAGTTTGTGTTACAAGTTTGTGTTACGACTTTGTGTAACAACTTTGTGTTACAAGTTTGTGTTACAAGTTTCTGTTACGACTTTGTGTAACAACTTTGTGTTACAAGTTTGTGTTACAACTTCTGCATGAAGAGAGAGAATGTATTACGACTTTGTGACACAACTTTGTGTTACAACTTTGTGATACAACTTTGTGTTACAACTTTGTGATACAACTTTGTGTTACATGCAGAGAGAGAAGCTCTCCAACTTGTATAAATACCCCATAATGGAATGAAGCCCGCACTCTTGGGGCATTGTGTTGAGTCTACATTGGTATTCCAAGCATTTGTCTCAAGTGTCCATGCTTCTTTGCACTGCACGTCCAAAAGCATGTCCTAACCTTGTAACCCTTCTCCCCTCTCCTATTCAAGAATGACTTGAAAGCTGTGAACATGACTCGCTGGAATGTGGCTGGGGCATTACAAAGGCCGAATGGCATGACTCTATATGCAAAAATACCCCATTCTGTAGCAAATGCTGTTTTTGATTGGTCTTGAGGAGCAATTTGTACTTGGTTATAGCCACTGAAGCCATCCAAGAAGCTATATATTTCGGATCCTGCCACCTTTTCCAACACTATTTCTGTTAAGGGTAGGGGGTAGTGATCCCTAATTGTGGCGGCATTCACATTTTTCAAGTTTACGCATATTCTGAGCTTCTTGTTGCGTTTAGGCACAATGACAATGGGTGAAACCCAATCAGTGTGCTCTATCTCGTAGATGAATCCGGCATCTAGGAGTTTTTCCAGCTCGTCATAAACCATGGTGCCATATTTAGGATTTGTGCGATAAGGTCCACATACCTTAGGGCGAGCACCTTCCCTTATAGGGATCGTGTGAACTGCCACTTCTGGTGAAATTCCTTTCATCTCTTTGTATGACCATGCTAGGCAGTCACGGTATTCCATGAGGAGGTCTTTGAGTTTGAATTCATCTTCTTGACGGAGCTGTTTCCCAATGAAAACCAATTTTTCTTCCTCCCCTTCAAGGGCGAGGTTTATTGTGCGTGTTTTTGCCGGTCCCTCATAGATTGGAGTTTCTCCAAGGCTATCAGTTTCTTGAACTTCAGATTCTCTGATTGGTCTTGGCATTGCTATTGGTGCACTGCCACTTGTATAATTCTTAAAGTATTCCGGCACTTCTCGAAGATCGGCCTCTGATGGGGTTGAACTAGCCTGAGATGTGTCATATGTACTGGGTGGCATAGTTGCATTTAGCAATTTGTTAGGCTCTTCTTTTCTTTCTTTGTCTGAAGTCTCTTGATCGGAGCTTCATCCGCACATGTGGCTTATATTTCCAAAACTTCTTACGTTGGGAACTGTGGGGTAACTTTTCCACTGGCAAGGTGTTTCCAAGTAAGGGTTCATGTGCTGCACATACTCCTTCCAGCCCCTCAGGGGACCATTCAAGAGGTGGTGGTTTTGATTTTGTGGGAACTGCCTTTGCAAGGTACAATTCGACAATCCTTGTTTGGACTCGTTCGAATTCATTGAAGTGCTCGGCCTTGGCTTTTCTGCGATTTCCTCCGGCAGCTTTCTTGCGGGATCTTCTGCTGTTATTCAACTGTGGAGGTTCAACTTTTGGGAGCTCAACTGCCATTAGGGCATGCAGAATGGCTAGGTCATTATCAAAGATTTGATCTTCAATTGCAGCATTCGCAGCCTCTGTTTCAAGGTCCCAAGGAAAATCTGAGTCATCATTGGTATGGGTACCTTCTTCAGGTTCATTATCCCATTCGAGGTCAGCCATAAAGAAAGGCATCTCTAGATCGATTGGTTCTTCATGCATCGGTGGAGGATCGACCTGTAGTGCGTTAACATCTATCCGTGAGAAGATGGGGTCTAATGAATGGCAGTTGTCGATGGTTGCCAATGTTTGTATCCAGTTATTGACATTGCTTTGTGAGTCACCTGCTATGGCATGCTGTTGCAAGGGATCTGATTTGCTCGAGATTGTCGTGGAAGATGTGTCATCCAATGCTCTAGGAACAATTGGTTTAATAACTCCTGTCCCTACATTCACCCTGACTACAGTGTCTCGATTCTGGATTGTCAATCTATCCGTTCCCTAGTCATGGAGGACTGATGCTTCCCGTAAACCAAGGACGTCCCAGTAAGATTTGATAGGATTTTTTGGGGAGATCCAAGATTGTGAATTGAAGGGAAAAGCGGACTCCTGCGATCTTTGTGGACACGCCATTCACTATTCCCAAGGGTTTAGCCCGTGAATCATCGGCAAGGCGTATGTTGAAATTAGCCTTTTGCATTGGTGGGAGACCCCATTCTTCGTAAAGCTCCTTTGATAGGACATTGACACCTGCTCCACCATCCACTATGGCTTGGATTTCATTATATGCCTTGTGGATCAAAGGCACAGTGATGTTGCATATGTCATCTTTCTCACCCATCCGCACAGGGATATCATCAATGTCATTCATAGGTGGAGGGGGATTTGCAAGTTCAATCCATCCTTTGAAACTCTCCCAGAGATTGGGACAATTTCGTAAGAGGATTCCGATGGGGATGGACACAGGGCAACTCAGGATGCTAGAGAGTGCAGCTCCTTCAAGTTGACGTGGCGGTACATTCTGTTGTGGAGTCTGTTGTTGGAACAAAGGCTCGAGTACAGTATCAATACTTTGTGGGGCCAAGTCATGGAGTGGGTCTTGAGCTTGTTTCTGAGCCTCAAATTGAGCTTGTTCATTTTGGACCCATTGCTGAAGTGCCTAAAAATGAGCCTTCTCCACCTCTGCATTCGGGAATGGAGCTTCTTTTATTCGAGGCTCGGGAGTTGATGTGGATGAGCTTGGCTGCTCATTGCTTGGCGGAGGTGGAGGCACTTGTGCTTTCTTTCTCAGAAGTCGCTTCGGTTGGATTGGAATGATAGGGTCCTTCGTGGCCTCTTTCCGTTGGCGTGTAATTACATTGATAGGTTGTGATCTTAAACTTGCCGGACCCAGACGGTCCACCCCAATGATGCCGATGGGGACGTCAGGCTTAACCTCTGTTTGTTCTGGGACCTTATTTTTCATGGGACAATCCATACAGGCATGTCCTATGCCACAATCTCTGCAGAGTGGTTGGAAAGTGGCTGGGCTACCGCGATGAGGGCACTCTGCGATTTTATGATTTTCTCCACAACCGTAACACTTGATTGGTGCGCGAAATGTGTTGGGTCGCACTTGATTTGCATAGACTGGTATTAGACCCTCTACACCTTCTACATAGTACACTGGGTACTCTGCTTCATACTCAAATAGTGAGTCTACTTCTTCGGCTTGTAATTGATGTATGGGAACTGCCTGAGGAGCTGGATTTGGTGCTCTTCGATACGATCGTGGATTCGGATTCCTGAGTAGTTGTGGGACTTGTGTCCGAACGGGAACAGGATTTAGTCTCGGAGCTGGGGGTGCTTGTGCAAGTGCCGGTTGCCTGTACACTGGCATGGGTGCCGCTTGGTATTGTGGTGGTCGAGGCGGATTGTTGCGCATGTTGAAGATGCAACTAGTCTCATCATGGCCGCCGACGACACAGATATGGCACCACAACTGTGGCGGTGGATTTGCTTGTGCAGTGATCCTTGCTCTTAGGACTGGGCATTCATTTGCTGTATGATTTGCCAAGCAGTGTGGGCACCAGACATTTTCTCGCCGTGGATATGTTTGAGTTGGCGGCTGAGACAAGTGAAGTTTGTGATCCATGGCCTGCATCATATCTTCTTTCAGCTTCAAGGTCATGGCCTCGAGGCGATCTTCATTGGATGTTTCGGCAGTGTCCTTTGATTTACCTTTTTTCAAGCGCTTATCTTGTGTATTTGATTTGGCATCATCACTGCTAGTGTCTGAATCTGTCATGCCATCTTCGATGTCAATGGCTGCCGCATGAGCATGTTGAGATATCAAGCTCTACCCCCGATATATCTCCTGGATGACTATCATTTATGTCACCGCCTATGTTAGTTGTACTCGTGGTGTAGTTAGACTACCACGTATGTTTTTGGTTTGGGTTCACATATGAACCACGTATTCTAGGGTTTGACATATAGGGTATTTCCCTCTTCTATTGTATTGTTGTTGTGTGCAAAAGTGAAGAAAGGCTTCACCCTCCAACCTTGTGTCCTCTCTCTTTTGTGTGTTGTGAAGAAAGCTGAACTTGAGTCTCCTATCTCTCTCCCTTATTCTTTACATGGTATTAGAGCCTTGTTCGTGGTAAGGAGCTCAAGAAAGCAAGCCAAGTTTGTGGTGTCCTGGTAAGAGGACCAGTGTTGCTTTCCTATTTCGAGTTTGGGAGCAAATCTCTGCAGGTAGCACAGCCAGAAGTGCAGGAGTGCACTGTTTCAGATTGAGAGGCCCTTCGCGGTGTGGCGAGAGCGCAGTATATTTGAGGCCGTTTCGGGGCCCATTTTGAAGGCGGAAGTTCTTCGCAGGCACTCAAAAAAAGGCCCTGTTTTTCGCTGTGCGCGCGGCTAGTCGGTGGAAAGGTGCCACAGAAATTGCATCATATGCCTGTGTGCAGAGATATTGGGAGTTGCAGATTCATGCCTGTTGCCTGTTGATGCAAAATTGTCACTAGGAAGTGACTGTCTGGTGAAATACCACTTTCGTCAGTGTTGCAGATCTGCCCCTGTGAGGCTTTTTGCAGAAGTTTTGCTATTTGCCCTTGTGAGGCATTTGCTGTGTTTACAGGTTGCTGTTGCAATTCGTGATTTGTAAAATGTCTGAGAATCTGCTGTCTACCATTGTCAGTGAGAAGCTTGACAAGAACAACTTCCAAGCATGGAAGTTCAGGATGACAAACTTCCTTATGGGAAAGGGAGTTTGGGAGTACATCAGTGGTGAAACTGCAGAACCAGTTTTGGGTGCTGCTCCCACTCCTGCTGAATTGAAGGCCTTTAAAGAATGGCATGAAAAAGCCAAAAAATGCCTGTATTGGCTGTCTGTTAGCATTTCAGATTCTATGATTGTGCATATACAGGATGTAGAGACGCCTAAGGAGGCATGGGATACATTGGTGAAGCTGTATAGCACAAATACCAAAGCACGAAAGATGCAGCTAAAGCAGGAGTTTCACAATGTGCAAAGGAAAAATCTGAATATAAATGAGTATTCCTTGAAGGTGAAAGGCCTTGCAGATTCTCTTGCCTCCATTGGAGCACCTGTTGATGATGAGGACTTAGTGTCCGTGACCTTGAATGGTCTTGGGAAAGATTATGCACAGTTTCGGACATCCATTGGAGTCCATGAAACATTTCCTGATTTTCAGGAACTTATTGCTCTCTTGCTGAGTGAAGAGCAAAGGAATGGTGGTTCAGCCACCTCAACTTCTCAAGAGACTGCTTTCTACTCGAATACAGGTAGAGGCAGGGGTAGAGGAAGAGGCCGTTTTGGTGGCCGTGCAGGAAATCAGAACCAACAGCAACAACAGGAAAACCAGTCCTATGGAGGAGGACGTGGTAGTTCTAGAGGCAGGGGGAGCCAAAGTGGCCGTGGTTCATGGCAAAGGAACCAGCAAGTAAATAGCAGCACAGAATGCTATTATTGTGGAAAGCCTGGACACAAGGAGAATACACGCTATAAAAAGCAGAATGACATCAAAAGTGGGAAGTTGCAGCAAAGCAACTATGCATCATCAAGTGGGCATGGTGACGACAGAAATGAGCACCTTTTTGTGATGCAGCATATGGTTAACTCCATGTCAGGAGATGCTGCAGCTTGCAATGATGTTTGGTATGTTGATTCAGGTGCCTCTAACCACATGACCAGTCATGATGAGTGGTTTCATGATGTTAGAAATTTGGATAAGCCAGGTTATGTTGAAACAGGTGATGATACTGCGCACCCAATTATGCAGGTTGGTAAAGTGCCATTGGCTATGCAGGATGGCAAAACGAAGTACTTGGCAGATGTACTTCATGTTCCAAAAATCACTAAGAACCTGGTTTCAGTTGGCCAGATGGTTGAGCAAGGTCTGCAGGTTAGATTTAATCCTGATGGATGCTTTGTTGAGGACTTGAAAAATAAGTGCCGCTTGGTTGCGAAAGGCAACAAAAATGGCAGAATGTTCACCTTGGATGTTGATATGCCTGAGGTGAAAGCTGCTATGTTTGCGCATGGGAGAGGTGTCATTGCAGATATTGAGATATGGCACAAGCGCATTGGGCACGTGAATATACAAAGGTTGAAATCTATGCAAACGAAAAACATTGTTGCAGGTTTGCCTAAATTCAGAGTTGAGGGAATGCAAACGGTATGTGAAGCATGCCAAATGGGTAAGCAGGCCAGACATGCATTTCCCAAAAATGCTAAGGTGAGTAGAAGACCTTTGGAAGTGATCCATTCAGATGTTTGGACAACCAAAGCTACTTCTATTGGTGGATGCCATTATTATGTGACGTTTATTGATGACTACACTAGGAAGGTGTGGATTTATTTTATGAAGCACAAAAGTGAAGTGTTCAGCCATTTCAAGGCTTTTAAGGCCATGGTTGAAAAAGAGAAAGGTGTGCATATTAGAGTGCTAAGATCTGATGGAGGGGGAGAGTAATTTTCAGAAGAATTTTGTGAATATCTGAAAGAACAGGGAATTCAAAGGAAGTACTCATGTAGGTCTACCCCTCAGCAGAATGGGGTTGCAGAAAGGAAGAACAGGCATATTGCAGAAGTAGGACGGGCGATCCTAAATGAGAAAAACATGCCTGATTATTTTTGGGCTAAAGCAGTAGCAACTGCTGTTTATATTATGAACAGAACCCCCACCGCAGTTGTCCATGGCATGACGCCTGAAGAAATGTATACAGGCCAAAAACCAGATATTTCTCACTTGAAGGTATTTGGTTGCATAGCTTATGTTCATGTTCCTGATGAGAAGAGAACAAAGCTGGATCCAAAGGCAGAAAAATGCATCTTTATTGGATATGCTCTGCACCAAAAAGGGTATCGCTGTTATAACCCTTCCACCCGCAAAATGCAAGTGAGCAGAGATGTTGTTTTTGATGAAATGAGCAGCTGGTATGCACCCACTGTTATGGTAGGAGATGCAGATGCAGGAAATGGGAATGTTGCAATAAATGCAGAGCAGCAATCTCAAGCCTTGAGTGGACCCAGAGAGTCCTCTACTAGTGGATCTAATGCATGGACAGGGAGATTGAGATCTAGTGAATCGTCACATGGCAGCCCTGATAGTGTTGTGCAGGTATCACATAAGGAAAAGAAAAAGTAGACCATGCTCCAGTGTTTGATGTGTCTGCTGGTAGCTCTCATGTTGATGGAGAGTCAAGCGGCTCTGAAATGAGCCTTGATGAGGAACTTGGGATTCCTTCTGTTGTTACACCTGGTGCAAGGAAAAGCAAGCATGATTTAAAGACTCCTGCAACTGATCCAGTTGTACGGAGGTCCACTCATATTAAGTATCCAGTTGACAGGCTGAGATATGATGGGTATACAGCACATCACTATGCTTATATGGTCAAGGTTCTAGAGGAGCCAGAGCCCACATGTTTTGAGGATGCAGCAGGGCATAAAAATTGGGAAGCAGCTATGGATGAAGAGATGGCTGCCTTGGATGCAAACCACACTTGGAATTTGATGCCTTTGCCTCATGATAAGAAGGCTATTGGCTGCAAGTGGGTTTACAAAGTAAAGCACAATGCTGATGGGTCTGTTAGCAGGTACAAGGCAAGATTGGTTGCCAAAGGTTTTGCGCAGACATATGGAATTGACTATGAGGAAACTTTCAGCCCAGTTGCAAGGATGGCAACCGTGAGAGCAGTAATTGCTATGGCTGCTGCAAAGGGATGGTCTTTGCATCAGATGGATGTGAAAAATGCCTTCTTGCATGGTGATTTGTAGGAAGAGGTTTATATGATGCAGCCAGAAGGTTATGAGGATAATTCACACCCCGATTTTGTATGCAGGTTGCGCAAAGCCTTGTATGGCTTAAAACAGGCGCCGAGGGCATGGTCAGACAAGATAGGGCAATATCTTGTCACTATTGGATTTCAGATTTCCAATTCAGATTTTTCACTTTATGTGAAAAGGACAAACAGAGGGATTGTGCTTGTAGTCATCTATGTTGATGACTTGATTATTACAGGTGATAGTGATGCAGACATTAATGAAGTGAAGCTACTGTTGAAGCAGAAATTTGAGATGAAGGATTTGGGAGAGCTGCGTTACTTCTTGGGCATTGAGGTTATTAGATCCCCAAGTGGGATATGGCTGTTGCAAAGGCAATACGGTTTGGACATGCTGTCCAAATATGGGATGACAGGCTGTAAGCCTATCTCTGTTCCATTGGAGCAGAATGTGAAGCTCAATGCAGAGACAGGTGAGCTTCTTGAAGATATTACTATGTACAGGCGCATAGTAGGTAGCTTGATTTACATGACTATAACCAACCAGATTTGAGCTATGCTGTGGGGCTGGTGAGTCAGTTTATGCAGGCACCGAGGAAGCCACATTTGGATGCGGCTAGGCGCATACTGCGGTATGTGAAGTCCACATTGCATTATGGACTGTTTTATGAAGCTGGGTGTGCATTACAGGTACATGGATACACAGATGCTGACTGGGCTGGTAGTGTCTCAGACAGGAGATCTACTAGTGGTTTTATGTTTTCCCTTGGGAGTGGTGCCATCAGTTGGAGCAGCAAGGAGCAGCCAACAGTTGCCTTGTCGAGCACAGAGGCTGAGTACAGGGGTGCAGCAATGGCTGCATGTGAGGTAGCTTGGTTACGGAAGCTACTTGCAGATATGGGACAGTCAATTCATGCAGCAGTTGTCATTCATTGTGACAACATTAGCAGCATCATGCTTGCTAATAACCCAGTTTATCATGCTAGAACGAAGCACATTGAGGTGCATTATCACTTTGTGAGAGAGAAGGTTCTAGCTGGTGAGATTGATCTTGTCTATGTCAGCACTGAGGAGCAGGTGGCTGATATTTTTACGAAGGCATTGGGTACCGAGAAGCTTTGCAGATTTAGGAGCTTGCTTGGTGTACGTGAGATGGATTTGAGCTTGAGGGGAGTGTTGAGATATCAAGCTCTACCCCCGATATATCTCCTGGATGACTATCATTTATGTCACCGCCTATGTTAGTTGTACTCGTGGTGTAGTTAGACTACCACGTATGTTTTTGGTTTGGGTTCACATATGAACCACGTATTCTAGGGTTTGACATATAGGGTATTTCCCTCTTCTATTGTATTGTTGTTGTGTGCAAAAGTGAAGAAAGGCTTCACCCTCCAACCTTGTGTCCTCTCTTTTGTGTGTTGTGAAGAAAGCTGAACTTGAGTCTCCTATCTCTCTCCCTTATTCTTTACAGAGCAGCATTGAATGTTTCATAGCTACTTATGTTTTTCATATCCTTGTAGATTTTCTTTCTTAGACCTGCTATGAACGATGCCGTGAGGTACTTTGCATCTGGGCGTGGGTCACATTTGGCGATCAATCTCTTCATCTTTCCCAGGTATGTGCGTACATCTTCCCTCCGGCCTTGTTCGATCTTGCTGAGTTGGAGAGCGGGATCATCTTGTAGCCTCTCCGTTTGGAAGCGATGTTTGAATTCGGTTTGAAGTAGGTCCCATGTGGCACGTTCTTCCACAAGAAGGTCGAGGTACCATTCCGACGCCTCATCAGTTAAGGCCATTGGAAACCAAGCCACCTTGGTTTCATGGGGATTGATCACCACCTGCTCGACATGCGGCATCAAAATGCTGGAGGAAGCGAGCTGGGTCTCCCCTACCATTATATTTGGGAAGTTCCAATTTTCCCAAGGGGCGTCGGCCTTGATTGTTGTGATTTCATCGATTGAAGAAGTTGTCAGCCTCGGCATCGAGCTCGATATCCCCATTATGCTCAGGACGACGTCCAGCCATGTTGGGGCGTGGAGGAGTTAAAGGAAGTTGTTGAATCTCAGGGGGGGATTCGGGGTAGAGGATTGGCGGGGGCAGTTGTTGCAGTGGAGTTAGTTGCGGATTGGGCGAGCGTTGGAGTCGAAGTCGTTGGCCGGAACGTAACTGCATGTAGATGGTGCGTGATTGGCCAAGGGTATCGCTACCCCAAGTGTGGGTGTGGAGGTGGTGCTATTAGGAGAGTTAGAGTGGTGTTAGTTTGTGTAGGGACCGTCGTGTTAATAATGTGCCTAAGATTGTCCTACGTGTGTAGGGAAATGTGCCGGTGCAGATGGATCGTTAATCGGAGGTCGCGGCATGAAAATACGAGTGAATTAATGCAAAATGAGGCCCACACGGGGGCACGAATGAACGTGTTCTAGGGATACCGAAATGGTGTGCAATGGGCTGGAAAAATACCTCATAACGTGGTGTTTCCGTGTGTGAAATCTGGGTTCAAACGGGGTTCAATTTGGGTCCCAAACGGATGAGTTTCGAGGGGTTAAAGGAGGGGTAAATTTGGCGTTTGGGGGGTCCTAATGGTGGTGTGAATGGACTGTAAGTCCAACCGAGGGGTTGAAACCAAGTGGCTCTAGTTAGGGAAACTAACCAAGATCCTCCCAGTTACTATAACTGGGAGGTTTAACTAACTGTAGTTAGATACTAACTGAAGAGTTAGTCTAACCTAATTGAGGGTTAACTAAACTAACCTAACCTCAGTTACTACTAACCAAACCTACGTAGCTAATCTAATTGAGGTTAACTAACTAACCTAACCTAACTGTAGTTAGTACTAACCTAACTATGGTTAAACTAACCCTAGAGTTAATTTTAGGTTAGGTTTAGTTTGGTTAGGTTTAGTTTTTTTTTTTTTTTTGTTTGGTTAGGTGGGGGGCTGCCCGGCGGCGGCGCGGAGGGGGGGGTTTTGACGCGGTGTGGGAGGGCGCGGGTGGCGCGTGGGGGGGGCGGTGGAGGGCGAGGGGGTTGCGCGGGAGGGGGGGCGGGGGGTGTGTGCGGGGGGTGTGAGGGGCGTGCGAGGGGGGTGGA
>NC_141620.1:39826224-39896504 GCF_047967505.1 Dipteris shenzhenensis | reverse complement strand
ATATCTCAAGTCTATGATACTCCCTTGGTCTCTTCCCAATTTTATAATATGTTCAAACCTCTAGGAGGACAAGTGGAGGGTTGGCACAAGGAATCTTGCCACCTCATCCTACTTTCCCCATTATTTAACTTACTCTCTTGGACCTTCTATACCTCCCCCACATGGGCCTATCCTATATGGAGGGAATAACCCCATAAAATATCCATCTCCACCTATTTTATATTACTTCTCCCATGGACTTTGAGCCATATCTCACTAAATGCAGCCTAGGTATGGTCATGCCCTGCCATCTCAACCCTGGGCCCTAGGTACACCATATTTTATTATACTATTGCCACACATTACACATATTAATGCCTTTTTCCTTAGACAATTTTATCCATAACAGTTCCCCCCCCAAGGCAAGGAATGCACAATATTTCCATGCCTGGGTTCATCACGCACAAAGAAAGGCTTGAGGTAATGCTTGTTGATCACCTTCTTGCCATATGGTTCATGCAGCTCCTGAACTAGTACATACCCATTGCTACGTTCCTTGATGACTTTGTATGGACCACTCCACAGTGGCAGAAACTTCTTATCCATTTGGTGGTCCAATCTGTTATCAAAACATAGCACAACATCCCCCTCAGCAAAGTGTCTTTCCCATCCCTTGCGAATCTTAGCATCCAAGTGGGCCTTTTGTCGATTCTATCGAATCTCTGTTTGGTGTAGTGCAAGGCATTGGATTTCATTTAACTTCTCAAGTTGTACCAATCTGGCCTCTACATGTTCATCTTCTATCATCCTCTATTCATGTGCCAATCGCAAGGCCAGAATCTCTATCTCTAATGGTAAAACTACCTCAGTACCATACACCAACTCAAAAGGAGTGTGACCTGTAGATGTTTTATGAGTGATGTTGTAAGCCCACACGGCTTCAGTGACCTTCTAATCCCATTGGCTCATGTTCCCTGTGGCCATTTTTCCCATGGTTTTACAAAGGAGGCCATTGGTCCGCTCTGTTTGACCCATGGATGCCGGATAATAGATGCTAGAAGTGTGATTATCAATACCCATGCGATCCATGAGTAACTCCATTGCTTCATTTAAGAATGGACTCCCATGTTCAGAGACAATCTCGATGGGTGTCCCAAACCTTCTGCGGATACGTTCAAATATGAAATTTGAAACTGCCTTACCATTTGCACCGAGAAGGGCGATAGCTTCAGCCCACTTAGTGACATACTGAGTGGCTACCAAAAGATACTTCTTTTTGTAGGCAGTCATGGGGAAGGGCCCGACAAAATCTATTCCCCACTTCTGAAATGGATGGATGGACATCACTGGATGATGTTGCCCAGGACACAAATCCTTCCTACCAAAGAATTGGCATGGTTCGCAGGTTTTGCAATACAAAGTGACATCCTTAAACAAGGTCAGCCAAAAGTATCCAGCATGTAAAATCTTCTTAGCTGTATAGTCACTGGCATAGTGGCCTCCACAAAATCCATCATGATAATGCTTCAATACCTTAGGCACTTCATTTGCATCAATGGCCCGTCTTAGTATCCCATCCATGCCTTGACGGTACAACACCCCATCAAGGAGGGTGTAGCGCCTACAATCTCTGCGGATCTTCTTTCTCTCATAGAAAGCAGTCAGAAACCTGTAGATACTACCATACCATGGATCCCCAACTTCTATGGCCGCTACAAGGGTTACATCAAGGCACTCCTCTAAATCAATCAAAGAATTCTTCAAGTTGGAACAACCCCCTTTTATAATTTTGAAAGAAAAATCATATTCTTGTAGAACTGCCAACCATTTGGCCAACCGGCCCATGGGATTTGGTGATTGAAGAACCTGCTTTGCAAGACCAGTGCTAGTGAGTATAATGAAGGACTTTCCAGCCACATAATGCTTAAACTTCTCAATGCAAAACACTAAAGACAAGACATGCTTGTCAGCCTTTGAATAGCGTCGCTCAGTGTCGAGCAATTATCAAGAAGCAAATCGAACGGGATACATGAACCGATCCTCCCCTTCCTAGAGAAGAATACCTGCCAGAGTGTGCTCACCTTGATATAGAAAGTTTTTGACCAATCTGGATTGCATAGAATGGGTTGTGAAGCCAGAGCATTCTTGATTTGTGCAAACCCATGATCACAATCCTCATCCCAAGAGAAATCAACCCCATCTTTTAATAGCATAGTCATGGGTCATGTCAAAGCAGCATATTGATCAATGAAGCGGCGATAGTATCTTACTAGATTGACAAATGAGCGTACCTGACGTTTGGTTATTGGCGGGGAGAGCTTGAGGATGGCTTCTACCTTCTCAGGGTCAGACTTGACGCCTTCAGATGTGACAATATGTCCCAGTAACCTCCCTTGAGTGGCTCCAATGGTGCATTTGTCAGGGTTGAGATTGCCATTTGCATCATTGACCCTTTGGAAGGCCAATCTAACCTTCATGATGTGCTCCTTATGTGACGAGAATATACAAAAATCATCTAAAAACACCTCCGAGAAATCCCCCAAATAAGGAGCAAACACCGCCTGCATAAATCTTTGAAAGGTAGCAGGAGCATTGGTGAGGCCAAATGGCATTACTTTGAATGCAAATGTCCCCTAGGGTGTGGCAAATGTGGTTTTAAGCACATCTTGTTCGACAATTCTGATTTGATAAAACCCAGAGTAACCATCACAAAAAGTATACATCTCATGACCACTTACCTTCTCAAGAATGAGGTCTTGAAAGGGCAGAGGATGATGATCCCTCTTGGTGGCTATATTGAGTTTCTTATAGTCGATGCAGACCTGCCACTTGTTGTTTTTCTTTGGGGTGACTACCACTGGTGAAACCCATTCAGTATTATGAACGGGAACAATAAACCCAGCCTCTATAAGCTTATGTAACTCTGAGCGCAAAGCATTGGTCTGCAGGGGCCATAATCTCCAATACTTCTAAGCCACAGGCTTCGCATCAGGCTTCAGCTCTATCTTGTGCTCTATGGCAGTCACATGGCAAAGGTGGTGGTAGCTAGTTGCAAAGAGGTCACGGAAATCTTTGAACATTTCTAGGAACTCGTCTTTCTCACTTGGAGTGAGGTCTAGGGAAAGCATAGATTCAAGCTGTTGAGGACTAGCTGTTACCTTTTCTGCAGGTGGCGTGGTTGGAGACACCCCCATCATGTAAACTTCCTCATCTGAGATCTTGTCCCCCCCGTCTGATCCTTCCATTGATTCAGACACCGAGGATGAGAGAGTATCACTGTCTTGCTCCTCTTCTTCTTCTAGTTTTGTGGCACCTGGTTGCACCTGGTTCCTTAGAAGCACCAAAAGAGGTCACAGTAATCTTTGAACATTTCTAGGAACTCGTCTTTCTCACTTGGAGTGAGGTCTGGGGAAAGCATAGATTCAAGCTGTTGAGGACTAGCTGTTACCTTTTCTGCAGGTGGCGAGGTCAGAGACACCCCCATCATGTAAACTTCCTCCTCTGAAAATTCCTCCCACCCATCTGATTCTTCTATTGATTCAGACACCGAGGATGAGAGAGTATCACTGTCTTGCTCCTCTTCTTCTTCCGGTTTCGTGGCACCGGGTTGCACTGGGATCTTCTCCTTAGAAGCACCAAAAGACATGTGTCATGTCTTCTAATAGCTGACTGCATCACTCTTTCTCAACCATGGTCTCTCGAGTATGGCTGGGTAACTCCTGCCTGTATCTTTGATGTCCACTACATAGAAATTGACGGTGGTGGTCAACCCATTGATAGTGATGGGCAGATCCTCAATGACTCCCAGGGTGGTGAGTCGTCGACCATCTACTACCTTGATTCGAGTGGAGGAACGCCTTGTGCATTTCAAATTCAATTTCTTCATGATTCGGGGCACCATGATATTACATGCAACTCCCCCATCAACACACACATTTTTGACACGACAATTATCTATGATGACATCTACTGTATGTGGGTGCTGATCAATTTCTTCAGAGATAGAAAATACCTCTCGTACCTTTTCCTTTTTCTTGCTCTTCTTTATTGAGAGACCTTGCTGCAGCTCACATCTCACCTTAGGCCTTAATGCTATTAGTTGAGGGAGCGTGATGCTCAAAGACCGATGAGCAAGGTCCTGAACTATCGAATAGTCTTCTTGCCCCGAGCCGATGGGAAAATTCAAGGGTGACCACTTACTCCTACGAGATCTTTTAGTCTTCTCGGTTGGTGGGTCTGCCATCTCAGCATCTGAGGGCTCTAAGAAGGACACCTTCTTCCTGGGGCAGCCTTGGAGAGGGGTCTGAGGTGATACGACTTCTTTTCCCAAGGTCAAGGATCTCTACGTCAGAATCCTCAGTGCCTGATTCACTTAGAAGATTCACCCTTGGAATATTGGGACATTCCATGTGATAATGATCCTTCTGGTGGCACTCGTAGCATACAACATTAGCACGGTCTCTTGGAGGGCAGTTGGCTTGATTTTTGATTCCCACCATCTCAAGCCGAAGATCATTCAGGGCCTTGGCTAGGTCATTATGACTCTGGGTTCTATTGTAGGGGGGCCTCTTTAGCTGAAGGGACCGAGGGAGTAGAAAGGAGGGGGGCTCGTGGGCACGGTTGGGAAAATCTTCGAGGCGGAGGGTGAGAATATACACCTTGTTGACGGTAAGCATCTAAGGGAGGACCATACATTTGAGGTGGAGGCGGTGGATACAGCCTTGATGAGGGGTGGGGGTATGCCCCTGAGTTAGAACCCCCCAAGTTGTTGTCACAGGAATTGAGGGGATTGCGGAGGGACAATCGTCTTCTTTGAAGCGGGGTCAGACTGAACTTTATCAAAATTTTGAGCAATCTCATGTGCTAGCACCATAGTTTCTGGATTCTCCCGTTTAAGCTTGAGGTGGAATTCATCACTCGCTCCTGCTACAAGGTAACCCAACACATGTTGAGTCATTCCAGCTCAAAATCTGGCATTGTCCTCCTGTGTGGCAATTAAACGGCGGTCCACGAGCACGGCCGCTCGATCCACATATCGACATGCCGTCTCACCTTCTAACTGCTTCAAGTTTGCCACCTGTAGGTACACATTCTCTAGCTCCTCTTCTTTGCTGAAATACTCAATCATCACTGATGTCAACCTTGGCCAACTTTGGCGAACATCTTCGGCCTACTTCTCATACCACACTTGAGCCAAACCCTCTAGAAATGTGGGAAGAATTAATAGCCATTGTTCTTCAGTAAGAAAGTTGCGAGAAACACAACGGCGCTTGAAGGCCACAAGATACTCATTTGGATCTTCTTCCACCCGTCCACAAACACGGTAATGTCAGCCATACTTGGAAGATGGAAAAGAGAGAGGCAAGATGAGGCTTATCTATGGACAAACAATAGAAAGAGGAAGCTTGAACTAAAAATCGGGTGAAGATACATTCACAAAGCACACATAGGTAGGGTAGGGTGTGACAGGTGTATTGTGAAATACTACACGAGAAGAATCTTCAACATAGAATAGCACATAGACAATCTTAAAAGGACCAACCCTCATGATATCACATCCATCTTTACAAGCGAGGGTTAGAGACATGGCACTACATGAGGTTGTTCATCAAGGCAAACAAGAATGCCATGACAAATGTCAACAATTGGAGAGCTTGCACATCACCTTCAGCTTCTTCTAGTTCTTGTAGTCGCCATGCTATTTCTTCAAGGGGTGTGCGGTCTCGCATCCTTCTTTTGAGCAATGTCCTTAAGGACCTTTCTGATGATCTTTCGAAGTTGGTGAACTCGTATCAAGTATGCCCAACACTTAGTTTCATGATGACCATAACCTTTGCATTCCTTACAAATGATCACCCTCCTTCGTGGCTTGCGGCTTTGTTGGGGTGGTGATTCCACTCGCGTCATGCGTGATTGAAGTACAAGCTTCATGTGCCAAGAAATCAGCAACTAGATTTCGAGCTCGAGGGATATGCTGAATTTTTACCTCTTCAATTTGGTTGCAAAGTTCCAATGCTTGTTGATGTCGTGGAACCAAGCCTTTACTCCGCACCTTCCACCTTCCACTAACTTGTTCACACACTAGTTGAGAATCTCCTTGCACTTCAAGTTGCTTGACATGATGTTCTTGTGCCTTTTGTAGCCCAAAAATTAGCGCCGAGTACTCAGCTTGATTGCAAGTACTTGTAGGTGTAGACTTGATGTAACAATACTCCTCACCACCCGGCGAAGTGAGCTTCATACCCACGCCAGCAGTCTTGGTCAAAGGTTTGTAAGCTCCATCAAATTGAAGGATTCAAGATGTCATCACACCAAGACTAAAATTCGGACATCCCAAGTTTCTCGGTAGTCCAGGTAGGTAGAAGGAGAGGGTGGGGAGAATTCAACACTTGAGCCAAACGTTCAGCACCAAATAAACTTGCAATCCTTTGTTGATGTTTTATCTTTAGACAAAAAAGAATTACAACTTGAAGCTCGAAATGAGGCACAAAAGGTTGATTAGGTACAAATGGATTCGTTGGTCGAAACATTACCAACCATAGCCGAGGCCTAGAAACCTTTGTAATGAGATTGAGAATAAACCATTCAAGACGAGCTTATCCATAGGAATTAACAAGCAGATGCACCAAATCTCCCCCCAAGCTTGGGGAGCATCCCACCCTTCGATGAAGGACACCGTTTTAATTACCTCTGAAGCAGCAAGTAGTTCGATCACTGCACAATGAGTAGAATTAAAATCAAAGTTCTCCCAGTGTATTAGTAGTTCTTCACCATGAATCATCCACGGTGTATCATTCCACCCGTCATCTCCTTGAACAATGCACTAGAAAATCAGCCATTGGAGGTCGACATGAAGATCAAGGAAGAGATCTCATGCATTGGTAGCCGTAAGGCACGGAGAACCAGGCACCAAATCCTTAAATGCATCGAGAAGTGACATAAATATCCACCCTCCTCGTGTGGTGTGCATCCGTGAAGTGGACTTGGAGAAGTTCCGAATCGGCGATCTAGTAGGAGATGTGAATAGAGCACATGAAATGAAGTACTTTTGCTTTTTACAACAAGAGTAAACTCCCCACGGTTAGAGAGTTATAGTTCCCGAGATTTCAATATATAAACAAAAATCATTACATTTTTATCACTTCCAACTTGTTGGCCCAATGATAAGTCTCCCTTTTGTGAAGGGGGAGGTCTTGGGTTCAAATCCTACTCTTTAATAAAAAGAGAGGAGAGGAGAGGAGAGGAGAAGGAGAAGAGAAAGAGAAGGAGAGAGGGGGGGCGTGGGATCTACTGTTACAGTTTTGTAGAAACTCAAAAAAGTCTGTCTGCGACCAAAAGATGTAGCAGCCCAAAAAACTGTCGCGTGGGTGAACACAGTAGATGCAAGAAAACTATCCGCAACCAGAAGACGCAAGAGCCCAAAAAATTATCGCACAGGTGAACACAGTAGATGCGCAAATCAAATGCGCACGCAAGAACTCTGAAGGAGCACAGATGATATAGATGCGACCAGTATGAGTAGAAGATTCACCAGCCAGAATACACATAAGAACCGTGAGCAGAAAGCAAGCAAACTAAAAGTACAGAAGTAGGGATGTTTTGCAACCGTAGAGATAGGGAAGCACACAGTTTAGAGGCGCAAAAGAAGAGAACTATGCACGGAAGAGGCCGCAGTACCACACCCAGTCATAGGAGTAACAGATTTCATACCACTTGTCATGGAGATTTCGATCCCAGCAGCCATACCATTTCTATTAGCCAAAAAAGAAATCAGGACCAGAGGCTAGAGGCTAAGCATGGCGACGCTCGAGGGCCATAGAGGAAAGGAGATCGTGAGGGCGAAACGTTATTATGGGAGGGGAAAACGAATTAGAAGGGGAGGGAATGAAGAGGGAGACTATGACACAAGGGGAAAGGGAGAGGGGGAAGAGAAGCATGTACATGATAGGAGGAGGAATGTAAAGATGGAGACATCAAGGGAAGAGGACCATGCTTTATTTGAAAGAAAGGATGAGAGGGCAATATCAAAGTACTAGCTAGGTAGCTTTACAAGAATGAGCATGTCTCATCAAGGAATAGCCCCCTCCTTTTATAGCCAAAAGAGGGAGTCTCTCCCAATTAATGCATCCTCCCACATGCCAAGAGGCTAGAGGCTAAGCATGGTGACGCTCGAGGGCCATAGAGGAAAGGAGATCATGAGGGCGAAACGTTATCATGGGAGGGGAAAAGGAATTAGAAGGGGAGGGAATGAAGAGGGAGACTATGATACAAGGGGAAAGGGAGAGGGGCAAGAGAAGCATGTACATGATAGGAGGAGGAATGTAAAGATGGAGACATCAAGGGAAGAGGACCATGCTTTATTTGAAAGAAAGGATGAGAGGGCAATATCAAAGTACTAGCTAAGTGGCTTTACAAGAATGAGTGTGTCTCATCAAGGAATAGCCCCCTCCTTTATAGCCAAAAGAGGGGGTCTCTTTCAATTAATGCATCCTCCCACATGCATGGTGTGTGTGGAAAAGTCTCCCATGTGGGCTAGGCGGTTACGCACTCTCAATTGTGTGCGACAACCCTTTGCCTCAATTTTCCACATAAATCAAGCCCCATATCTCAAGTCTATGATACTCCCTTGGTCTCTTCCCAATTTTATAATATGTTCAAACCTCTAGGAGGACAAGTGGAGGGTTGGCACAAGGAATCTTGCCACCTCATCCTACTTTCCCCATTATTTAACTTGCTCTCTTGGACCTTCTATACCTCCCCCACATGGGCCTATCCTATATGGAGGGAATAACCCAATATAATATCCATCTCCACCTATTTTATATTACTTCTCCCATGGACTTTGAGCCATATCTCACTAAATGCAACCTTGGTGGAGGGGTGGCACATGGAGGAGCCATGCGACCTTACATTTTATAATATTACTACCATGGATTATGTACAACACACCTTATGGGTCCTCTTATGTGGAAGGGTGGCACATGGTCATGCCCTGCCACCTCAACCTTGGGCCCTATATGCACACCATATTTTATTATACTATTGCCACACATACAAGCACACACACATATTAATGCCTTTTTCCTTAGACAATTTTATCCATAATAGTACCTTTACCAATTACCTTTCCTTGAAGATCCAAAATCTGTGTGCCATTTTTATCGAAGTGAAATTTGAGGTCCCGATCCGTGATCATAGAAACGGACAATAAGTTTCTCTTGATATCTGGCACATAAAGAACATCGGACAACTATTTTACAACTCCATTTGATTTGAGAGCAATCGTACCTTTTCCTTTTGCTGGACATTTTGCATCATTGCCGACTGCTACGAGGATGTCATTCCTTACCAAATGTAGAGAGGTATACCAATCCTTCTGACTAGTCATGTGGCGCGATGCACCACTGTCAATAATCCAAGGTTCATCCATAGGTACATGAACTGCCTCAAAGCAAATCTCCTCAGTTGCTACGAACAGCTCTACTGGTACTCCCTGCGCGCTGTTGCTAGACTCTTTCTTTACTCTGTTCTTCTCATCTGCAATCTTCTTCTGGCACTCATTCTGCTTGTGCCCTGCCTTGTTGCAATAAAAGCACTCGATCTTCTTCTTTCTCTTTTTATCATTAGAAGAAGATGGGTTACCAGAGTCCTTACCCTTACCTTTCTTTGATCCAGCCAAGAAAGCCGAATCTTCTCCAGTCTTCGTATGCATCTCCTCCTCCAGAAGCATCGCGCTAAAATCCTCAAAGTTGAGGGGTGGATTTGTGTTCTACGTATTCAGTTCCATAATAAGACCATCGTACTTTGGTGGGAGAATCTGTATGCACCTTCGTGCTAGATTCTCTCTAGTGATGGTGATGCCAATTGCAGTCATCTGATCGCGTAGATTCTTTACCCTGGTGATGAACTTCTCTGCCATTTCAGACTTAGATAGTTTCTTGTTCGCGAGTTGAGTCTCTAGATTCTGAATCCGTGTCTGATTTGTGGTCTCGTACTAATTTTTCAAGACCGTCCATGCCTCCTCCACTATGGTGACATGTTGAATTAATGCCATGATAGAATCACTTACACTACAGACAATAGAACACAACACATCTGCATTTCTTCTTGTCCATGCGAGAATCTCATCTGCAGTTGGTACTATCTGTTGTGCTACATTGGCTGGATTTGGTCTCACAAATGGCTTCAGGTCCACCCCAGTAGCAGTATCTCAAAGCTCGTATGCACTTAGGATGGTCTTCATCTTGAACTTCTAGAGTGGATAGTTAGTGCCATCCAACTTTCCGGTTTCATCAAACGGTAAAAATACCTCTTTTCCTATACAAGCTTATTTTGAACCACATGGAGGAAGCTCAAATGCAACATATCCGTCATGTGTCTTAGTAGAAAGCTCATCAACCTGCATAGTTTTTGTAACACTTTGCAATGTTGGGTGCAAACTTGAACCCTGAGGCAAAGAACATATCAGTTCAAGAACACTTGCAATTGGCTACTTCCCTATGCTATATCTACATCAACATCGATACTCACTTTAGAGCTAGGAGCTCTCTTGTGGACTTTGAAGCAGGAGTTTGGGTTTTTCTATATAGGCACATCTTCTTCAACGTCTATTATTACTTTTGAGCTAGATGCTCCCTTATTTCATTTCACCTTACCTGCTTTTTCCTCTTTTACTGATGGTGTTTCCAGGTATCGTTGCGGGTTGCGCACTTGCATTGTCAATGTTTCCCTCTTCCCTTCAACTAAAATATCCGCTTCCTCTCTCCCTTTCCTTTTGTTTCCCGCCCTTCCTCCCCCTTTGCTTGCTCCCAACCACCCACCATCTTCTCCTCCTCGCCACAACCTCCTCGTCCACCAAACTGCTCTTTGCCCATCACAAGATTGCTCAGTGCCCCCCACTTACATCTTCGTTCCTTATCTTTCCATCCCTTAATCCATTCACCTTTATCCCTCTCGACAAGTCAAAGAGCTCCATTCATGATGATGAACTCTGACAATAATGTCTTCCTCACCTCTGAAAACTAGAGCTGGCAAATTGTCTAGAATGTAAGTGCACAAATCATCTAGAAGCTCGATTAAAGGATGGTTGCTCAGAGGGAAGCTCAAAGGGATGCTTGCAAGTTCATCTCACTTGAAAGGGCTATGCTTGTCTTATGCTTGGATGCAATCCAAGCTTGTAGGTCCAAAAACCAAGCCGCGGTGCCACAACCTAGTTTTTGGACCTGCAAGCTTGAATTACATCCAAGCATAGGACAAGCAAAGCCCTACAAAGCTTCAGTGAGGCTAGGCTTCATACAAGTTGCAAAACCAGCTCCATTGCTAGCTTCATTGCTTCCATTCGAAGCCATTCTTTGCTTCATTTCTTCATTGCTTCCATTCAAAGCTCCATTTGATAGCTCCATTACTCGTTTTTTTGTTGCTTGCATTGGTGAGGCATTTTAGAAGGGATGCCATGAATGATTGCATACATGGAGTAGGATTTGGCAATGATCTATTAGAAATGGGAATGAATAGTGGATTGAAATGCCTGATTAGAGCTTTTCTTTCCTTCTTTTATGAATTTTTATGGAAGGCAGGACATGGTAGATTGCTTTTATTATTAGAATTGTCCCTTGTGGCTTTGAGTAGTGAATGCATTCTTGGAGTAGGCAAAACATATAATTTTTCCTTCTTTTTCAATGGCTTTCCCATGTTCAGTAATGCCAGTGCTTACATATGTGGATATTATCTTTGTAATGCTTATAAGGTTGAAAGGCCTTCCATTGCCTTGAGCATGTGAGGCATAGGTTGAATGCATGCTTTTGGTTGATCCATTATGGAAGGAATGCCATTCTTGACCTTTTCAATTCATGTCGCTTCAAGGCAATGGGAGAAGGCATGCCATACTTGAGAAAGCCTTTGACTGCATTGGGGAGGAAATGGAGATGGCATGCCATGCAAGAGTGCATACTTGAACTAGCCAAAACCAAGCTGTGGCTTGGTTTTGGATACTCCAAGTATGCACTCTCGCATGGCATGTCATCTCCATTTCCTTATCAATGTAGGCATACCTCCTCCATTTCTTCACTAAATATGGGAATGCAATCCTCTCCTAGAGATGGGAATGATCATTTGAGTGGAATGCAATGAATGGAATGGAAGGTAATAAAGGTGCAATGAATGGAATGGAAGGGAATAGAGGTGGGAATGATCCATGAAGTGGAATGCTATCAATGGAATGGAAGGGAATGGAATGATCAGTGGAGTTGAATACAATGAAATGTCAAACTTGATGCTTTCCTTTGTTTACTTTTGTCATAGAATGGTGGAATATGCATGCCATAATAGACCTTCCCTTTGCTTGCATTATAATGCAATGATGGATGGCATGCCATGATAGAGCATAGTACAATGTTGGATAACATGCCTTGCTTAAGATTTCCATTTCTTTTCATGGGCTTTCATTTGGGTCATAAGACATGGCAAATTGGTTTTGTTTTGAGAGCCATTGCATATGGCTTTGGGTACTATATGCATTCTTGGAGTAGGCAAAACAAGGCCGCGGTGCCGCGGCTTGGTTTTGCCTACTCGAAGTATGCATAAAGTAGACAAATCCATATGCAATGGATCTCAAAGCCAAATCAATCTTCAGTTACATTTCCATTCTTTTCTACTGGAATTTCAATCTGTTGTAGTGGCAATGCTATCATTTTTGTATATGATATTTGCAATGCCCATAATGTTGACAAGCTTTCCGTTGCTTCCATATGTGAGGCATAGGTGAAAGGAATGCCATGTTGGAAGGAATTCCATTCAAGCATGCTGGAAGGAATTCCATTCTTGACCTTTTCTATTCTTGCAGCTATAAGGCAATGGTAGAAGACTTGGCTACCTCATGTTGATATACTAGCTTTTAGTGCCTGGAGCTTTTCCAAACTATTAATGTTGATGGAGCATTGATCATTGATGGGGCTTTGATCACTAGAGAAAATGAACATTGATAGGTTGGTTTATGATGCTTTCTTTGCTTTTCATCTGCTTGCATATGTAAGGCTTGCATTGCTTTATTGCATTCTTGGAGTAGGTAAAACTATGTTGCGGCCTGGTTTTACCTACTCCAAGAATGCATTCTCAACACCAAAGCCTTTGCCAAAGGCTATCAAACCCATAGCCATATTCCAATGTTTTACATCTTCCATTTGCCTCATGTTGATCCTCTAGCTTTTTTGCATGGAGCTTTTCCAAACTTTTAAGGTTGTAAGCATTGCTACACATATATAGCCATGTTGATTCTCATCTAGCAAACATGCATTGAGAGTTGATCATTGATGGGGCATTGATCATTGATGTATGTGATCATTGTAGCATTGATCATTGATGGGGAATTGGGATGGGGCATTGATCATTGAAGCATTGATCATTGATGTGGCATTGATGGGACACTGATTATAATCATATATATGTTGATTTGTTGATTCTTGCTATCCTTTTCATCTGTTTGCTTATTTCAGGCTTGCTTTGATGTCTTGCATTCTTAGAGTAGGTAGGTGCCACGGCCTGGTTTTACCTACATGGCGACACTCAAGTGCCATAGAGGAGGAGAACATGAGGGAAAAATGTTATCATGGGTGGGGAAAAGGGATTATAAGGGGAGGGAGTGAAGAGGGAGACTATGGCACAAGGGGAAAGGGAGAGGGGAAAGAGAAGCATGTACATGATGGGCGGAGGAATGTAAAGATGGAGACATCAAGGGAATAGGGCCATGCTTTCTTTGAAAGGAAGGGAAGGGGAAAATCAAAGTACTAGCTAGGTGGCTTTACAAAGAATGAGCGTATCCCATCAAGGAATAGCCCCCTCCTTTTATAGCCAAGAGAGGGGGTCTCTCTTAATAAATGCATCCTCCCACATGCATGGTGTGTGTGGAAAAGTCTTCCATGTGGGCTAAGCAGTTACATACTCTCAATTGTAAGCGACAACCCTTTGCCTCATTTTTCCACATAAATCAAGCCCCATATCTCAAATCTATGATACTCCCTTTGTCTCTTCCCAATTTTATAATACGTTCAAACCTCTAGGAGGACAAGCGGAGGGTTGGCACAAGGAATCTTGCCACCACATCCTATTTTCCCCATTATTTAACTTGCATCCTTAGACTATCTATACCCCCTCCCCCACATGGACCTACCTACATGGAGGGAATAATCCAATATAATATCCATCTCCACCTATTTTATATTACTTCTCTCATGGACTTTAGGCTATATCTCACTAAATACAAGCATGGGACTGCCTAGGTGGAGGAGTGGCACATGGAGGAACATGCAACCTTACATTTTATAATATTACTACCATGGATTATGTCCAACACACCTTATGGGTCCTCTTACGTGGAGGGGTGGCACATGGTCATGCCCTACCACCTCAACCCTGGGCCCTATGCACACCATATTTTATTATACTATTGCCACACATACAAACACACACACATATTTATGCCTTTTTCGTTAGACAAATTTATCCATAACAGTTTCCCCCCAAGGGCAGGAAATGCACAACATTTCCATGCCTAGGTCCATCACGCATAAAGAAGGGCTTGAGGTAATGCTTGTTGATCACCTTCTTGCCATATGGCTCATGCAGCTCCCAAACTTGTACAGACCCATTGCTACATTCCTTGATGACTTTGTATGGACTGGTCCACAGTGGAAGGAACTTCTTATCCATTTGGTGGTCCAATCTGTTATCAAAGCATAGAACAACATCCCCCTCAGCAAAGTGTCTTTCCCATCCCTTGCGAATCTTAGCATCCAAGCAAGCCTTTTGTCGATTCTTTTGAATCTCTATTTGATGTAGGGCAAGGCGTCGGGTTTCATCTAGCTTCTCATGTTGCACCAACCGGGCCTCTACATGTTCATCTTCTGTCATCCTCTCTTCTTGTGCCAATCTCAAAGCTGGAATCTCTATCTCTAGTGGTAAAACGGCCTGAATACCGTACACCAACTCAAAAGGAGTGTGACTTGTAGACGTTTTATGAGTGATGTTGTAAGCCCATACGGCTTCTGTGACCTTCTGATCCCACTGGCTCCTGT
Organism: Dipteris shenzhenensis; assembly: GCF_047967505.1. Classification (NCBI taxonomy): domain Eukaryota; kingdom Viridiplantae; phylum Streptophyta; class Polypodiopsida; order Gleicheniales; family Dipteridaceae; genus Dipteris; species Dipteris shenzhenensis. The sequence continues at coordinate 39,881,457 of NC_141620.1, read as the reverse complement.
TCCCTGTAGCCATTTTTCCCATGGTTTTACAAAGGAGGCCATTGGTCCACTCCATTTGACCCATGGATGCTACATAATAGATGCTAGAAGTGCGATGATCTGGTGGCACTCATAGCACACAACATTGGCACGTTCTCTTGGAGGGCGATTGGATTGATTTATGATGTCCACCATCTCAAGCCAAAGATCATTCAGGGCCTTGGCTATGTCATTGACTCTGGGTTCTTTAGCAGGAGGGGCTGGGGGAGTAGGAAGGAGAGGGGCTCATGGATGAGGCTGGGGAAATCTTCCAGGCAGAGGTTGAGGATATACTCCTTGTTGAGGGTAAGCATCTAAGGGAGGACCATACATTTGAGGTGGAGGCGGTGGATACATCCCTGATGAGGGGTGGGGGTACGCCCCTGAGTTAGACCCCCTAGGTTGTTGTTGCAAGAATTGAGGGGGTTGCGAAGGGACAATCCTCTTCTTTGAAGCGGGGTCAGACTGAACTTTATCAAACTTTTGAGCAATCTCATGTGCTAGCACCATAGTTTCTAGATTCTCCCATTTAAGCTTGAGGAAAAATTTATCACTTGCTCCTACTACAAGGTAGCGCAACACATGCTAAGTCATTCCAACTCAAAATCCAGCATTGTACTCCTGCATGGCAATTAAATGACCCAGGAGCACGGCCACTCAATCCACATATCGACGCACCATCTCCCCTTCTGATTGCTTCAAGTTTGCCACCTGCAGGTACACATTCTTCAGCTCCTCTTCTTTGCCAAAATACTTAATCATTGCTGCTATTAACCTTAGCCAGCTTTGGCAAACATCGTCGGCCTGCTTCTCATACCACACTTGAGCCAAACCCTCTAGAAATGTGGGAAGAACCAATAGCCATCTATCTTCAGTAAGAAAGTTGAGAGAAACACAACGGCACTTGAAGGCCACAAGATACTCATTTGGATTTTCTTCAACCCATCCACAGAACACTGGAATGTCAGCCATGCTTGAAAAATGGAAAAGAGAGAGATGAAATGAGGCTTATCTATGGTGAAACAATGGAAAGAGGTAGCTTGAACTGAAAATCAGGTGAAGATACATCCACAAAGCTCACATAGGCAGGGTAGGGTGTGACTGGGATATTGTGAAATACTACACGGGAAGAATCTTCAGCATAGAATAGCTCATAGACAATCTTAAAAGGACCAACCCTCATGATATCGCATCCATCTTTACAAGCGATGGTTAGAGACACTGCACTGCATGAGGTTGTTCATCAAGGCAAACAAGAATGCCATGACAAATGTCAATAGTTGAAGAGCTTACACATCACCTTTAGCTTCTTCCAGTTCTTGTAATTGCCATGCTATTTTTTCAAGGGGTGTGCGGTCTGGCATCCTTCTTTTGAGCAATGTCCTTGAGGACCTTTCTGATGATCTTTTGAAGTTGGTAAACTCGTATCAAATATGCCCAACACTTAGTTTCATGATGACCACAACCTTTGCATTCCTTACAAATGATACCCTCGTTCGTGGCTTGTGGCTTTGTTCAGGTGGTGCTTCCACTTGCGTCATGTGTGATTGAAGTACAAGCTTCACGTGCCAAGAAATCGACAACTAAATTTTGAGCTCGAGGGATATGCTGAATTTTTACCTCTTCAAAGTCTTTGCATAGTTCCATCGTGGAACCAAGCCTTCGCTCCGCACCTTCCACCTTCAACTAACTTGTTCACACACGAGTTGAGAATCTCCCTACATCTCAAGCTGCTTGATGTGATGCTTTTGTGCCTTTTGTAGCCCAAAAATGAGTGCCAAGTACTCAACTTAGTTGCAAGTACTCGTAGATGTAGACTTGCTATAACAATACACCTCACCCCTCGGTGAAGTAAGCTTCACACCCACACCAACAGCCTTGGTCGAAGGTTTGTATGCTCCGTCAAATTGAAGTAGCCAAGTGTCATCACACCAAGACCAAAATCTGAACATCCCAATTTTCTTGGTAATCCAAGATAGGTAGAAGGAGAGGGTGGGAAGAATTCAATACTTGAGCAAGACGTTCAGCACCAAATAAACTTGCAATCCTTTGTTGATAGTTTATCTTTAGACCAAAAAGAATTACAACTTGAAGCTTAAAATGAGGCACAAAAGGTTGATTAGATACAAAGGGATTCCTTGGTCGAAACATTACCAACCATAGCCGAGCCCTAGAAACCTTTGTAATGAGATCGAGAAGAAATCATGCAAGACGAGCTTATCCACATGAATTAATAAGCACATGCGCCAAATCTCCCCCCAATCTTAGGGAGCATCCCACCCTTCAAAGAATGTCACCCTTTTAATTACCTCCGATGCAGCAAGTAGCTCAATCACCGCACAATGAGTAGAAGTGAAATCAAAGTCCTCCCAGTATATCACCAGTTCTTCACCTTGAATCAATCACAGTGTATCATTCCACTATCATCTCCTTGAACAATGCACTACCGTTGAAGGTCGACATGAAGATCAAGAAAGAGATCTTGCCAATTGGTAGCCGTGATGAGCGAAGGACCAAGCACCAAATCCTTGAACTCGTTAAGAAGTGACATAAATATCCACCCTCCTCATGTGGTGTGCATCCAAGGAGTGAACTTGAAAAAGTTTTGAATCTGCGATCTAGTAGGAGATGTGAATAGAGCACACAAAATGAAATACTTCTTTTGTGAATGGAGAGGTCTTGGGTTCAATTCCCACTCCTTAATAAAAGGAGAGGAGAGGAGAGGAGAAGAGAAGAGAAAGAGAAGAAGAAGATAGAGATAGAGGAGAGGGGCGTGATGTGAGGATCTGTTACAGTTTTGCAGAAGCTCAAAAAATCTGTCGTGGCCAGAAGACACGATCTGTTCGTGGCTAGAAGATGTGCGACACATGTGTGAATGCACCAGTCATGACATTGACAATGGATGACATGAAATGTCGAATTGGGAAAAAAATCAGAGGTTCTCGAAAGGAAGAGTAAGAAGTGGCTATCTTGGAGAGAATGGTAGAGTGGAGAGCATTCATAGAGCCTCATTTAAAATGAGGGAATGATGCACTATGTGGATACACAAATCCACACTACTTCTGGTTTAGCATGCATGACAACACTCCAGTGATGCAGAAGTGGGAGTACTACTCAATGGACATAGATCATTTATGGAGTGTGCCATACATGTTACTAGAATGAATAATCCCCTTGGAGGAGACTACATTAGTTCTCACACAAAACAAAGCACTAGACATGGATGAAATTAAAGACTTGCAAGCATTCATTTCTCACGTTAGGAGTATGATGCAAAAATATACCTAGAGTAGTCTGAGAAAAATATGGAGATAATCACAGCAAATGAATCTCTTCTTAAATATCTAAAAGAGCAAGAAAATTTACCGAGCATAGAATACTCAAATCTATTTTGGCCCTAACAAATAGAGTCACAAGAAGATTCTGCATTTGCTAGAGAGTCCACTATAGCTGAAGATATGGAAGAAGCTGAGCAATGCCTTTTGTCTCGTAAATTTTGTGGTGGGAAGGGTGATAAGCCTTTGCCAAAGTTTGTACCATCTGATGAAATCCAAGAGGGGCTTTTTGTTGCCATTTGTGCAATAGATCCAAATCCAGAATCAGAGTTGGATGACCAAGGGGGACCAATTTGGGTTGCAAGGTTGCTCGGACAGCAAGGGATGAAATGGGAATCCCTAGCACATTCATAGCATTATGGCATGAACCCAAACCATTAAAAAATCTCCCAAAGAGGTATACCATGAAATAGCTTTATGAGGGTTCTTTGGAAAAGAAACGGGAATGGGTTCCAAATAAAGAGGGCTTGGCTGAACTGGAGTAGCATCATCCATTGTTGGAAGTCAAGGACTCAAAATCTTAAAAAGAAGCATGGGTACGATGTGGAAAAAATTATCACGATCCTTAATAGTAGCCTTGCACATATCAAACATTGTTTGGGTAGACTTGATCCGACTAAAGATGCAATAACAAATTCTGATTGCTTAGAAAGAGATTCTGAAGCATGAGCAGATATGTCCCTATGTGGCGGTCCCCTCTCAGTGATCTTATATATCATTTTCCAAAATGGTGTATCTTTACACCACCTCTATGTTGATATGAACAACTCTTGAATTCTATCTATTAATAATTAAGTCTAAATTAAGAAATTAGTTGTTAATTAATCAAAAAACTAGTTAGTAATAAAAGTAGTTAATAATTAAAGAATTAAGAAAAGGTAATAAAAATGAATAAGTTTTTAATTAATAAAAAAGGATTTAGTAATAGAAAAGGATTAGTAATAAATAGTAATTAATAATTAATAAAATAAATAGAAATTAATAATTAAAGAATTAATTATGAATTTAAAAAATAACTAAAAATTAGCTAGTAGTAGAAGGCTCAAGCGTTAGGTGGACATGTAAGGATCAAGCCCTATCTGGCCACATATTAAGGAGTGTGTCACATGTGGCCCCCTCACATTCACTTCCCCGCTCACTATACCTGCACCTTTGCTTCCACATGTCATAATTTGCAAAGATAGATATATATAGTGTTGTAAAAACACCCTTTTTTGATCCTAGTAGGTCAATATCAAATGGAGGTGATTAGTTTGGGAAAAAAGTCCAAAACAAGAGAAAAAGTCCAAAATTTAGATGACCACACTTAGATGCATGCTTAGACTAGTGGCAGTAGAGGATATGGAGCTTATGCAAATGGATATCAAGACAGCTTTCTTGCATATGGGGATTTGCATGAGGAAATTTACATGGTGCAACTGGAAGGCTTTGAAGAAAAGGGCAAAGAGCATTTAGTTTGCAAGCTGAAGAAGAGTCTTTATAGTCTTAAGCAAGCACCCAGAGAATGATATCAGAAGTTTGATGCTTTCATCCGGTCCCACGGTTTTAGGAGTGAAATTGATCATTGCCTCTACACTAAAAGGGCTAAGGATAATAGCCTGATAATCCTGGCACTATATGTGGATGATGTGCTATTGGCTAGCAAGAATGCTTATGAGCTAGATGCATTAAAGGCCAAGTTGCATGAGGCCTTTGATATGAAGGATTTGGGACTTACAGGTCATATTCTTGATATGCGCATCACGCGTGATCAGAGTAGGAAACTCCTTTGGCTTTCACAGAAGGAGTATGTTACAAAAGTATTGCAGCGTTTCAATATGGAGAAGGGGAAGGCAATGAGTACTCCATTGCCTCCATATGTGAAACTGAGTCATACAGATAGTCCCAAATCAGATGAGGAGAGGGCCATGATGGCCAAGGTTCCTTATGCATCAACGGTTGGGAGTCTTAGGTATGCTATGATAGCTACTAGACCAGACATTGCATTTGCAGTGGGAGTTGTTAGCCCGTATATGGCTAATCCAAGAAAGAGGCATTGGGAGGCAGTTAAGTACATCATGAGGTACATGAAGGGTACCAAGGAGATGTGCATCTGCTTTGGTAAAGGAGACATGCGTGTACTTGGGTACACAGATTCAGACTATGCAGGGCATGTGGATAGTAGGAGATCCACTTCTGGTTATGTGTTCACCTTTGCAGGTGGTGCACTGTCGTGGATGTCTCGCGCACAGAAGTGCGTTGCTTTGTCTACCACAGAGGCTGAGTATGTTGCAGCCACATAGGGTTGCAAGGAGGCTATATGGCTTGATCGGCTAGTGGGAGATTTGGGGATTCATACAGGTGTACCGACATTGCATAGTGATTCCATGAGTGCTATTCAGCTAGCACGAAATCCGGTCTTTCATGCAAAAACCAAACACATTGAGATCAGGTACCATTTCATCAGGGAGGTACTTGAGGACAAGCGCATAGAGCTTGTCAAGGTTCATACAGATGATAACCCTGCAGATATGCTAACGAAGAGTCTACCTAGTCAACGGTTTGAGTATTGTCGTGTATTGATGGGCATTGGATAATATGCTCACTGGTTGTTCTCCCTTAAAGACACATTGTCATTTAAGTGGGAGGTTGTGGGGGTTAAAGATCACTGTGCCTTTACCCCGGTTATGTACAATACTCAAACACATATATAAATGAATAAAAAAGAAAATTAGGGTGGTTCTGCACCCACCAAAACTTGTGTGGCTCTCTGTTTCTCTCTCTCCCTCTTCCGTTCTTGCTTCCGTTGAGAGCACTCTCACATTCCCTCCCGTTCTAATCCCTTTTCCCCTCCCATGATAATGTTTCGCTCTCACGTTCTCCTTTCCTCTATGGCCCTTGAGCGTCGCCATGCTTAGTGTCTAGCCACTTGTCTTGATTTCTTTTCTAGATAATAACGCACGTGATAGATAGGATATGTACATAGTGACCCGTTGGAGGTAATCTACAACAAGCCTCACGAGCCATTTCGGGGGTGTCACTCTCCGAGGATTCATCTACAAAAAATGAATGGTCATCTCGATTCAACATCCTAAGGTAGATTTACAAGAATACATTTACAAAAGCGGGTTTTTTAATCGATGTAGAAAGAAAAATCTTAAGTTCATAAAGAAAAATTATTCATGACAAGTTTATAGGTAAGGGTTTTTTTAATACCCCTTGAACACACGTTATACATAGGGTTTCTTAATAGTATTGAGTACATCCCTCAAGGGTCACTGAATAATATGTGTGACTATTATGTGAGTTCAACACGACATATTTTTTTTCATTTTTCACATTTTCATGTACAAAAAGGTGTCATAAAAAGGGATTTGAAAAAAAAAAAGATTGAATAGCAAAAGGATATATTTTACTAATTAAAAATTCATAGATAAGGGGTTTTAGAAATAGGCTTGAATGCATGCCATATATAGGTTTATATATACTGAATCCCATCCAATCATTTTAGGATATTGGATGGGTCTGCACAACTTGAAAATAAACAAGGGGTCACTAGATGTGCCTGATAGCACTGCCCCTTACCAAAATCTAAGACTTTGTATGCTAAGGTCAAGAGTCAATAGGTGAAAAGAGGATATTTGCTCAGGTAGGATGATGGCACCTGAACCACCTCCAAATCAGAACTAGAATCGCAATGTTCTAGTCATTTCCAGCATCTCTTTTCTCCTCAGCATGATCACTCGATGCAAGTGAATGCAGCTAGGTCTCAATTCCTTATGCATGTTCAATCTATATTGTCTCGGGAACAAGCTCATGCATTGGAGCAGCCATTTATGCTCAAGGAACTAGATGATGCTTTGAGTCATCTATGTAAAGGCAGCTCAGTTGAGTATGCCAAATATTCTAAACAAGATGTTCTCATTCTGCAAGTGGACATTGCGAAAGCATTTGATACTGTCCATTGGGATTTTATTTCTCAGACAATGCATGAATTAGGATGTGGCCCTCCGCTCGTTCATGTTATTTACTGGTTGTATTCTCATGCCACTGCACAGTGTCTGCTTGGTAGTGGGTTGTCAAGGACATGGACTATGACCCGTTCAGTGAGACAGGGATGCCCTCTTAGCTCCCTACTATATGCCATTGCTACTCATCCGTTATTGTTGCATATGGACCATCTTGCAGATACAGGACAGCTTCATGGCTTGCAAATTCCAAGGGCACAACCGTTTCTTGCACAGGCATATGCTGATGATTCGTATTTCATGCCCACGAATTCTCAAAGTGACCTCTCTCATTTGATGCATACTTTGAATGATTTTGGCATAGCTGATGGCCTGCATATCAACTTTCAGAAATCGACTCTTCTAGCATTGAAAGAAGCTGATTGGCATGCACTTCTCTGGCCAGGTCACATTATTTCTCCCCATACCATTGTGAGGCATTTAGGGTATCCCATTGGCTAGAATATTACCCCTCAACAACAGCTTAAATGGGTGCTTCAAAAGATTAACAAGAAGCTGGAATACTCGCACTTGTCAACTTGGCCTCTACATGTTCGACTTCGGATAGTCCAGTCTATCATTATGGCATATGTGCAATTTAACTTGCCTCTTCTTCACTGGTCTTTTAAGCATTTGGCTTCCTGTATGTCCCAGGCTATGGAGATATTTTGGAAAAGCAAATCTCACAAAAAGGCTTTGCGACTACTTCCCATGCAGTCTGTTTGTTCTCCTAAGACTCATGGCGGACTGAATATTCTCAATCTTCAATTTCATATGTTGGCAAGAAAGAGCACTATGATTGCTGATTTCTTTTAGCAAAAACAGCCATGGGCTATTATGCTAGCAGCTATGTGTGGAAACATGAAGTCTCATGCATATGGGCATTGGATTACAGATCACTGGTGGGAAGCAATCATGACCACATTTCAGGGGAAAATTCTTGGCTGTCCTATCTCTACTGCTTTTATTCATGACTGGAAGAGAATCCTCTCTTATGCTAAATGGTCAGGTGCTTCCTCCCATCATGGTAACTCCCTTCGTTTGGAAAGCATCCATTGGAGCAAGGTGTTTGAATCTCCTCTTGCTTTACAGGCACCAATTAAAGCATATAATCTTATGAAATTGGGCATAAGATTTGTCTGAGATGTCCTGGATCAACATGGTTATGTGCTCTCATTTCCACAAGCTTGCAGGACATTCCCCTTGGGCCTGCATCATAGGCCCATTTGGAGAATACTTACAACTATGTTGCAGCCATTTGTTCCTGTTCCTCCGTTATTTGTTCAGGACAGATTACTGGACTGGAATCTGATTTCCTTGTCTCCTGCTACCTCTTCACTTTCACTGCATAATTTGACATCTTCGATGTTTACAAATTTCTTCTTCCACCGCCATGGATTGATAAGCATGCCAACACTCTTTGGAATTTGGATAGGCCTTTATCTTGGTGGCAATCAAAACTCAGGAAAATTTGGAAAGCTAAATTGCCATTGAAACAGAGGCTCTTCCTTTGGAGATGTATAGTGGGAGCTTTTTCCATTGGGGTGAAATTGGAAGCACACCGTATCCCTTCCTCTTCCTGCCCCCGTTGCTCTCATCACCATGAGACAGTTCCCCATTTGTTATGGTCTTGCCCGCACTCTCGAATACTGATCACTCATGTCTCTCATTTGCTACGGCTCCGATTTCCCTCTATCAGATTCGGGAAACTCTTTTGGATATTTGGATGCTTCTCACCTTAGATGTCTCCATTCCTCCTTTTCCTTCACTGGGCTCGCTTTTGGGTACTATGGACTATTTGGACACAGAGATTGCATTTTAGGATGGGACAACAGTTTCCTCAGGCATATGCTTTCTTCAGAATGTCCCTCAAGCAATCTTTATATGATAGTTATGCTGTGAGAGACTTGGATGCTACTAGCCTTGAAGTGTTTTCTCACTATTTTTGAGTTCTCTCATTAGGCTCCCCTTTGGAGTCTAATGTCATGTACATTGATTTCATGTTAATTTTATAGTTACTGGTTTCAACCAAAAAAAAAAAAAAAAGTATGTGAGAGAGAGTCAAAGGGAGAGAAATGTAGTGGCCCTTCGAAGAGGAATATATAACTGAAATGTATGAATGCAAAAAGAGCTGAATACAAGTGTATGGAGGGGCTGAAACCCTCAACTGCAAAACTGTAAAAGACTAAGCTAACTAGAGGAGGTGAATCCTCACTAGATCCCTCTAGAGGCTGAGGCACCCTGCTGTTCTGTCGGGCTGAACTGAGGCCGTGATGCCCAACTTTGGGATGGAGAATGAAGGCCAAGGGGGTTGCCTTTTATAGCCCCCCCTTGGACCTAAAATTAATCAACCACTGCCACCGACCAAGCTGCTCTTTGTTCACCGACCTGCTGATGTGGCACTTGACACTGCCACATGGCACTTGATGATGTCATCATTGACATGGTGCCCTGCTGACGTGGTGCTTGCCGTGCTGACATGGTGCCCTGCTGACGTGGTGCCCTACTGAGGTGGCATACTTGGTGATGGACTTTACTAGAGTGGCGACGGGCAAAAACAGGCCTCGGGAGCATGGTGCTTGGAATACTCTAGGTTTCTCACTGGTTATGAGGGGTGCATTTGGATGTTGGTTGCCACAAAAGTGCTCAAGATCACTGGATGGTTCGTTGGACCTGGAAGAGCAAGAGGTGTGGGTTGAAAGACCAATGAAGAAGAATGACTCCGACTTGTTGCTAAGGGCTTCACCATGGGAGCCAATGAAGCTTCTACATTGTGTGTGAAGATTGGCCTACGATGGGTCAGCATGACGGGGTGTTGGAGTTATATAGGTTACCTTCTCATTTGTGAGTCCCAAATTGAGAAGAGCATGGGGGGGGTACACCAAATAGGTATCAGAGATGCCACATGGGCAAAACTAAGAGGGATTGCAAGGCTGCCAAATGGGCAACATGTAGGTTGCCATGTGGGAAACATATGGGGTATAACCAAGCTTTAGCTGGACAAGCCTTGACCAATGGGCAGAAGGGCCCATCATGGGAAACCATATGTCACCAGGACCAGCAGCAAGGTCTACTCAGAGATGGGCAGGTTGGGACCTGCAATAGAGGCTGCAACCTACAGCAAAGTACTGCGCATCATCCAAGCAGTGATTGGAGCCGCGGGAGGTGGTCAGGGATGTGCACAGGTGTCCTGGCGATGAATGCAAGAAGGAGATGGCAGAGCAACAGTTAGCTATAAAGGGTGACTGTTCCAGAGGCTGTTCTGAGCTGCAGTGTCTGATAGGGGTGGACCAGTTGGACGAACAGTACAGAACCAAGGCGCTTGTGGGAGATCTGCCACATGGCACTATTGCACCTGCAATGGACCAAAAACAGGCTGCTCAACAGGGTCGGCCAGTCTACAGGCTGGTCAAGGTATTTGCCACGTCTACAGCCCTATAACACGGCCCCCAAAGGGGGCATTCACTATTCTATCAGTCACGGTTCCTGGTTCATCAGTTTGGGTTGTCACCACTGCAGCAAGGAGGTCGAGAAGAGCAGCATAAGGCCTTCATCATTGGCTGCCTACACAGCAGCAAGGAAGGACGGAACCTTCTGCCTCACCATTGGGCTGCCTAAACAGCAGCAAGAAGGTCAAGGAAAAACGCTGCCTTACAATAAGCTGTCCAAGGAAGCAACAGGAAGGTGTGTTTGCAAGGTACCATTACGAAGCCCACACAAGCTCTAGGAGAGCAACACAAGCTGAGTGGTGTTATCCTAAAATAGATACAGTGCCCAAGTAAACTTTGGACAAAATTAATAATTAAATAGATTACACACAGATTACATTTGAAAGATTCCTTTCCTTCAGATTACCTCTCAAAGACTCCTTTCTTTCAGGGGGCGGGTTCGACACTGCTTTGAGCTGGTCGCTTTTTTGAGCTCCCTGATTGCAGGCTCGACCCTCCTTGCTCTTTTCCTTGCTCCTTTCTCCTCGGAGTCTAGTTCGTTCCTTCAGGGGCCCGGCCCCTCCCTTCATGTCGCTTCCTCTTTCCTTGATTTGAGCTTCCTGGTTGCATGCTTGGCCTTTCTTGCTCCCTTCCTAAAAGGTACTGGTTTCTCTCTTCAGGCATAATATATGTTGCTGTTTCTACATTTCTGTCTAACTGTCTGTCTCTACACTAGTGCACATTACGGAAAGACGTTGGATTTGAAATTGACATTGAGTGATTCCTGGCTCTATCTTGTTTTATCTATCTTCCACTGTGAGGAGTGTTGGCTACCCCCGCCCCTTCACAGAATTCAATGAGACACACTAGAGCCTCGAGAGAGTAGTACCCATAGGGGGGTACACACGGCCGTCGGGCATTGAAATGAGGGACTGGTCTATAGACACTTCTGTAGTGTGTGCCTAGAGGGAACAATTGTATGCACACAGCTCCAAGTACACATTCAGTATACGATACAAATGGTCACCTAGCAGACAGTAGATGGACATACACAAGACAAAAGAGTGGTCTGACCATTCTTCTCTTGGTGGCATACCCACATCCAGAGCCGTTTGGTGTACTTCATCTGCAGTTGAGGAAGTCACAACTCTGCTCTGTCTCAAACTCCTCATGGCAGTGCACTTTCATTGTGGAAGCAATCTTTGAGGTGTCATGGAACCAAACTCCTTATGTCTTTGTGTGTTTACATGTCATATGTGGTGGTTCATACTTTGACTCGAGTTCTTGTAACATCTGTCATTTGTTGGGAAAATTTTTATCATGGATATATGGTTAATCTCAGTTTTGCATGATTGCATTTTTTTCTAATCATAGCATTGATGCTAGGCTTACATATACATGTGAAATATGGATTACAATTGGGCTGTTTTTTTAATCATAATGTTTTCAATGCTGCTAGGTATAATGAGTTGGGTCTCTGTCTGCAAGGTTTGCAATGTTGCAATAAAGAGTGAATCACTATGGCAAGCTCACTTGGTGTCTCGGCAACATAAGGAAGTGATATTCTTAGACTCATGAGTATCATGGCCGTTGGTCCAGGATATCAGGTGTGCTTCAAACAGCTCCAAGGTAATATATGGTGTTTCATATTTGTATTCATTGAGTTTCAGAACTTAATTACTGTTGGACTGTGATCTTGCTGCACATTAGTCATCTCTTTCATGTCTCACACACAGCTACATACAGCTCTGGGTTTTCTCCCACTTGTTCCAGATAGAGATGGGCTGGCATTCAAGGAGCACTGGATTTGCTGACATTGCCACTGGCATATAGCCCCCTCTATTTGGCTATGTAGCAGTCTGTTAGAGGGCTGGAGGGGGTCGGCCCTCTTGGAGCAGCTCTGCCAGGTATATGGTAGGGGCTCAACCCCTATAGACTGCATGGCATCCCTCTTATAGGCAGGTTGCTGAGGCACCTAAGTCGGCCCACTAAAGGGCAAAGAGGTAGCCCTTTATAGGGTTGTGTTGCAGCCCTTGTAGGCTAGAGGGCAGGGTCGGCCCTAGAGGAGGTGGGTCGGCCCACCTTGCTGAGCTGGTTGGCCCCTAGAGTAAGGGGTCTGGCCCCCTTGTTGCAGCTGACTAGGGAAGGGGAGGCTGCCTATATACAGGCCCCCTTCCCACTAGTTTTCATCTCATTGTGGAGCATTGGTGCCTATCTATAGCATAGGTTTTCCCCACCATTCTTGGGGGTTTTGTCCTGAGATCCCTTGCAGTCTTGTGTGCTTGTGCTTTCTCCTTTCCTTCTTAATTGTTTGTGTGAGAGGTTTGCTCTCTCTCTCTCTCTCTCAATCCGATGCACTTCTCACATGGTATCAGAGCCATAGTTGACTAGAGACCTGAGGAGTGGAGGGAGTGTGGAGCCTGCACACTGAGAGGAGTGCAAGGCCTGCTATTCAAAGGTGTTTGTGAGGAGTGTGCGGAGCCTGCCCTATAAAAGCCACCCTTCCCCATCATTTCACTCATCCAAAGCTTGCTGCAGCCTTCCACTACAGGCAGCGCACCCAGAAGGAGTAGTATTGAGAGTTCTCAGGCCGGTCTATACCAAGGAATGTAGTGGAAGGGTTGTGGAAACTGCTTCCTCCTCTACAACACGGCTGGAGGTGTCGTTGGTACTCATGGTGTCTGAAAAGTTCATGGCTGTCCAAAGGACTGAGTACAACTGCAATAAATGGAGAAAATAGTACTATATGAAAGGTGGTGATCCTTCCTACAATAACTAATGGAGAAAAGGGCTGCTCTTATGCTTCCCTATAGCTGCTATCAGGTGCTGGACCTGGACCTGTCTGAAGACCTATAGGTACCACAGGAGGGAAGCTAATTTGCTGTTGCCATACCCCATCCTGATCCTGCAAGGAATGCTGCTGCAAGCTCAAGGATATCTACCCTAATCCATCTCCAAAACATGATCTGAAAGGAGCCTCTAGGAGCTGCCTTTGATAGGCCCCCATGGAGTTGGAAAACTCCAAACCAGGTTAGATAGCATGCCATCAGTTGTATTTGCCCTTGACATCTGCTTCCTTTGTGTTTATTAGATGTTCAACATTGTAGCAACATTGTAGCCTGGTCCTCCTCCTATCAATGCTACAAACAGCTTGTTCAGTCAAGCTGCTTATGATCCTACTATTGTAGGTCTCCCTCTTCCTTCTTAACACTTATTTGTGCATCTCGTTTCTAGATTCGTGAGCTCTTTGCTATTCCATCCTTAGCTGTGTACAGGCTCTCTAGGTTTGCTCGTCTGTGTTGAGCTACATTTCCACTTCTACTATAACCCATGGGCCTCTATTCATTGACTACATACACTCCATTTGCATCCATAGAGATTGCATTCAAATCATCACAAGATGCTCCCAAAACTGTCTATGTTCAGCTCCTACAAACGGGAGAGCTCATTGGCAACCCTCTATGGCAAACCACGAACTAAAAGAGAAAAAAAATAGTGTGTGTTGTTTCTAGAAGGATCTTGGCCAATTACATTATTTGGAAAAACAATAGGATAGATTGAGGAGGGATTGTAGCCCCAAAGTGCATGAGAACAGCCCCCAATTTAATGCGTGCCCACTTCCATTGAGCTCTCTCGAGGTTTCCTCACACGGACACTTTATCTGTCTATGTGTCATAGTGCTTTCTTGCCATGTCCAAAATGATATGGATAGGCTTCCCATAATCTTTGCTTAAAGGCGGCCGCTCAGTTGTAGGTTGTCTCTTCAGCTACATGTGGTTCAAGGCTTGAGCTTTATGCCCCCCATAGCTTGGTCTCTAGCTACGTAGGCTGGATCTACCCACAAGCCTTGTCTCAGCTTACAGCCACTCATAGACTTCCCTCTTTGTCTCCATTATGGTTGCTCCTAGAGCATATAACATCTCACAAGCTATCCCATGAGACTTGCCAAACCTTTTGAAGGTTATGCACTCTCATTAATGCCCACAAGCTTGAGCCATGAGCTTCAGTCTGCAAGGTTCTACATCTTGCCTTCCTTGCTATCCATAGAAGTGTGTAATCTTGAGATCTAAATGCCTGGCATCTAGTGCTTAAGATAAAGAAAGAAAATGTGGCTTAAAACATAGTTGCAAGCAAACGTTTGCCATGGTTCAAACATTTAAAAACGTTTGCATCAGAAGGGTGGTTGAAATAAACACAATATGTTCTCTAATGGAATACTTGTTATTTTTCTAACTACTGATATTCTCCTGTTGTTGAATTCTTCAGAAGTAAATCAAAATTTTTTAAGGGTTTTGAACAAAAGCAAAAATTTGCAAGCTCTAGAAAATTGAAGGTTTGCAAACCTGCTTTTTACAAACGTTTGCAAACATTTGCCTCAGCATGCAAACGAGTATGTTAGCAACATGTTAAGCATTCCCAATCACAAGATGTACAACGCTCTACAATATGTGAAGCATTCTCAATTCACAATATGTACAAAGCTCTTGGTTTCCTTTCTTATTAGCAAAATGATACATTAAACTCCTGCAAATGGATCTGAACCCAGCTTGATGGCAGTAGTCAAGTGCTAGACAAAAAATTGTTTCTTCAATTGAAATGCAGAATCATAGCCCAGGGGGGTTCAGGAGAAAGAGACCAATACCAGAGCTGCCATTCATTGTAGGTGGGTTGTAGGGAAACCAAGATATCCAAGCACATCTTCTCAACAAAATATATTATTGTACATCCATCCAAGCGTAACTCATAATTTGAACACTTACGAAAAGAAATATTATAGTGACTTTCAAATTATCTGTATCTTGACAAAAGAAACATGTGTGTCTCAGGGCTACCTGGGTGGAGCCGACCTAAGAACCAACCTGTGAAGCATGCGATGCCATCTTGCAAGGAATGAGTACTTTGGAAGATGTGGCACAAGCTAGACGTCAGCGATCAGGTTGGGAATTTGTTGCAATAGGACACAGCCATGGAGAATTGATCATCGACTAGAGTGAAGCATGAACCATCTGTAGGTGAGTGGGCAGCTGGGTGCACAGGAGAAACCGATGGCAGGAGATTGGAAGGAATCAAAAGTAGGGCTCGTATAGGTGGATTGCTAGCTGGGTAGGATGAAATGTACGATAGAGGGAAGGGCTTTAATGGACGGAAAAGGAAGAGTCGAAGGAGCAGGGAGTCTTCCTTTGGCAGGGAAACTTCTAATTTTTCCCCTCAAAAAATGAATTTTCCCTTCCCGCCTTTTAAAATTGACCTATTAATGTTCTTATGTGTCTACTAATGTTTAAAATTCACGTTCTCCCAATCTACTCATCAATTTGTCCTCAAATTTTTTGCATTGAGAGTCTAATTTTGTAATCTAAATGTCTAACAACTTTAAATTTAAATTGAACTTTAGTACAAGATGAAAAATTCAAAAATAGTTATTAAATTTGCTTCAATTGCAGTGTCTAATTGCATACAATGATTCTAACTTGACAAGCGCGTAGAGCTTGAAAAGACGATCACTTTTCCTTTTTGGAGCAGGTCCAAATTCTTCTTGGATTGCGAGTCATGGCTTGTTGAAGTTTTGATCAAGAAGAGGGGCAATCAATGATGTGGCAGAGGCTGTTCACATGTAGCTTGTAGGACTATGCTTGGGTGGCACTATGTGCTAGCTTGCCACGTGTCACTTTGTAGACTAACCCAAGTGTAGTTGACTAATCCAACCTTATATGAGTTAACCTCCTATCTGCCACATGTTAATTGTAGGAAACCTTACAGTTTGGATTCCTGAGGTAAGGTATGGCAACGTCTCTTCTCAGCTGAGGCACGTAAGGTCTAATGCTGAACCGCACACGAAGTCAGCTTCTATGTGCTAGGTTGCAGGTGGAGAGCAACCGCTTGTTGCTATTGGTGATCGTGAGGCTAGGTTGAGCGGGTCGTTGAAGGAGCCCGTGCCCGTGAGTACGTGGTGGTCGTCTTGCACTGTTGTAGGAGCTATCATTACTGAGCGTTGCTGAGAGCTACACACGGAGTTTGTTGTAGCTGTGGGTCGTTGTAGGTCAACGGAAAGGCTGGAGAAGCTTGAGCACTGGGAGCTGCAGAGTCGGCTGAGACATCGTTGGAGCGATCGAGGATGGAAGCTCGTATGGCTGGGAAGAGCTGCCGTTTTGCTCATAGATGGCTCGCTAGGCATTTGGAGAGCCGAGAACTCATTGCCTTGCTTGTGAGGTAGATGGTGTTGCTTGGTTGTAGGAAGCTTTGGTTGGCCATTTGGAGGCGTTGATGAAGCATGTCCGAGGCTCATTTTTGAATGCCCTTGTTGGAGATGGTGCAGCAGCAAAAGTCGATGCAGGAGCCATCAGCCTGTAGGATCATAGAGTTGCCTTGTTGCTATAGCTTAGTAGCTGCTTGAGGCTTGGAGGTCGAGTGGGCTTTTGATGCTTAGGTAGTTGGATACTAGGAGCCGGTTGTAGTACTAAAACTCTACCCATGTAGGTGTAGGAGAGCCGCCTTAGTAGTCAAGGTAGAAGCTGAAGCATTGCCTTGGCTGGCTGTAGATAGATATGTAGAAACTCTTTTTGTCTCACACACAAGAAGACTCGTAGTGGGGATTCTTTGTGAATCAGACTCTCAACAAATCTCTAAGGCATGAACGAAAATCTCTTCTTCCTCTCAGCAAAAAACTCTCAAAGAATGCTCTCAAATCTAAATGAACACTCAACTCATGAATCTCTCATGAAATGGATGGACAGAAAATTTCTCTCTCAAGTGATGAAAATTTTCTCTCGCAACAATAAAGCGGAAGTTCTCTCAACGGAAGAGAATACTCGATCTCTCAATCTCTCAATCACTCTATCTCACTCTCTCATACGGGTCGCAATGCCTTAGCGGAAGGCAAGGGAGCTCTGATACCATGACAAAACGTGCCACTCTATCTCACTCTCTCATACGTATGTCAATGCTCATGCATGATGCATCGTGAAAAACTATGAAAATCCATTTCAAGCCATGCAAATGATATCCAATGGTCATGATACTTTGCATAGGCCTTAAATTTCCCTACTTTAAGTCTTGTGAAAAGTATCATGCCCATAAAATACCATTTTCATGGCTAGAAGCATACCGATGCATGTTTTTCAACGCTCATTCATGATGCATGGTGAAAAACTAGGAACTATCCATTCCAAGCAATGCAAATGACATCAAATGGCCATCATACTTTGTACAAGACTTCAAATCTCCTATTTTAAGACTTCTAAAAAGTATCATGCCCATATAGTACCATTTGCATGGCTAGATACACACTAATATAATACACACCGATGCATGTTTATCAATGCTCATGCATGAGAAATATCCATGCTAAGAGAAGCAAAATTAGACATGGCATCATGTCGCACATCCACTAAGTACGGAACTCCTCATAGGAGGAGACATCATGGTATGTACTCTGTAGAGGACTTTGATTCCATTCAGCCAACTCCTTAGGGGCCTACCCCTGCAACTACCCTTGGCCCGACTCCTCTCATGCCTAGCACTATGACTACCCCTCGGGGAACTTCTTTGCTAGAAGCCCATGGCTTTGTCGAGAGTCCCAATGAGTTTGTCAATCAAATGAGCGATGCGAAGGCAACGATATTCTTCTCTTTGCTATCCTAGATGACCTCAGATATTCCCTCTCCTACACTGACGAATTGACCTACTCGACAGCTGTATTCTCTAGCCCCTGTTCGTCACTTGGGCATACCCATCATAAGGGAAGGAAGAGTAGGAAGGCATGAGGCTACTATGGTGACTCGAGGAATGTAGATGAGTTAGCACACTCACATCCCTACAGGTCTCCACTTAGTCATGAGACCTAGTACCAGTGAGGTCCCTTGCCCTCTCCTACTCCCACTCCCTTTGCTACTCCTCACTCTGCAAGTGCTCGCAGTACCACCCCTCGCTCTAGCTCTGATTGCCACTCCCATGACTCCTCCTTTCCCACCCAAGGACCTATACTATGAAGTCACTAGGGGTGGAGAGATAATAGAAACTAAAAAGGGCTCAGAAGTGCTAGACCACCATGAGGCAGTTGATGAGCCACAACTTTAAGGGGAATAAATATTGACTGGCATTACTAGGATGATGAAAAGAAAAAGGAAGTCATTGAGGAATTGAAAAGACAATACCCTAACCCCCCAAATTGGGATTTCAATGACAATTACATGCGAGAGCGCATGTGTGCTGTCTTGAAGCATCGTAGGTCAACCTTGCAAACTTCCATCGCAAAGGGGAAGACGAAACCTAGTTGGGTGAATAAAGATGACTGGAAGTTTTTGAAGAAGGAGTACACGGATCCCCAAAAGTTTGACAGTCAAAGGAGGGCTATGAGGAGACAGCTGGACACTGTACGTGTGTCGTACCTCAGTAGTGGTGGACGGGCCATGTTTGAGGCATGGGTGGTAAGTCTACTTCTTCTCATTTAATTTATTGTTCTATTTGTTTTATTACATATTGCATGCACTTTATCTAACTCTCATAATATGGGCCCACATCAAGCTGCGATGGGTCACCTTCCCACAAATAAAGAGATGAGACACACATTCCACATAGGAGTGAAGCCGTGGTTTACTAAGATGGAGGGGCAGGGTACGACAATCAATTGGGATGAGGTGGTTGCTCGCTCGGTATAAGTCTACTCCTACTTGTAATCCCAATTTTTAAATTGTTTTATTCTTTAGGTTCCAATTAATACTGGATGCTCTTTGCTCTACCTAGAGACCTTCTAGGGCACCTCACAGATGTTCGTCTGCTTGGGTGAGGATTCTTCTAGATATTTTTTGACTCCTCGGAGGTAGCAGGTATAGTGCTTCAGTCTAGTCCATTACCACTGAGCTCCAGGAGGATTTTTTTGACCCCTTTCTCATTGGGGTTTGATCCAGTCGAGGAGGACAATTGGACGATGTCACTCTTCATCAGACTTCCCCGCCTTCCTCAGGTGTACCATCGACTTTTGCATTCCATTTGAGCTGCCTTTGGGATGGTTATTGAGATCCCCCCTCCCTGGGATGCCTTCCTCAGCAGCAGAGGTAGTCAGGTTTGATGGGTACCGCGTGTTAGGGTTATATAGTGATGCTGTTAAACGTCGCTATATAGCGATGAGCTGTGCCTTCTCCCTGATCCTCCTCTTGTTGGCCTGATCCCTGGCCCTGCTGATCGCTCGCCTCCAGTGATGGGACACTGGAGCTTGCACCCTAAGACTGAACCATATAAATTAAAAATTAGATTGGAACTTAAAGAATAAAACAATTTAAAAAGTGAGATTACAAGTAGGAGCAGACTTATACCGTGCGAGTAGCCACCTCAGCCCAATCGATCGTCGCTCCCATTGCCTCTTGCTCAATAAACCACGGTTTTGTTCCTATGCGAAATGCGCATTGCGTCTCTACATCTGTAGGAGGACGACCCATCGCAGCTTGCTATGGATCCAATTTACGAGAGTTAGAGTTAGATAAAGTGCATGTAATATGTAGTAAAACAAATAGAACAATACATTAAATGAGAGGAAGTAGACTTACCACGGTTGCCTCAAATGCCAACCGTCCGCCTGCACCAAAGTGCGAAGTATCTACGATGTCCAGCCGTCTCTTCGCAGCCCTCCTCAGACCCTCAAACATTTCGGGATGGTCCCTATTCTGCTTCTTGAAGAACTTCCAATCAGCTGTGTCTGCCCAACTGGGTTTACCAAACCCCATTGTGATGGAAGTACGCAAGGTTGATCTACGATGCTTCAAGACCAAACCCATGCGCTCTCGCATATAATCCTCATTCAACTCCCAATTTGGCGGGTTAGGGTATTTTTGTTTTAATTCATCGATGACCGCCTGCTTCTTTTGGTCATCTTGATACTGCCAATCAGTAGCAATGCCGCTCTAGAAGTGATGGCTCATCAACCTCCTCATGGTGGCCATCACTGCTTTGCCCTTTCTATCTTCTATTATCTCTTCGGTAGCTGTGATTTGATAGGAGAGGTCCTCCTCTGGGTAAGGAGGACTGATGGTAGCGGCAGAGTCAGAGCGAGTGGAAGATGTGCGAGTGCTTCCAGAGCGAGGAGTAGCAATGGGAGTAGGAGAGGGCAAGGGACCTGACTGATACTGTGTCTCCGGACCAAGTGGAGACTTGTAGGGATGTGAGTGTGCTGACTCGTCTACATCTCCTGAGTCAACACAACATAAGCAGCCCCTCCTACTCTTCCTTCCCTTATGAGAGGCACGCGCAGGTGATGACCCCTCGGTCAAAGGGGCTCGAGGGGACGGTTGGGCAGTAGGTCCTCCCGTTGGTGTAGGGGAGGGAATTGCTGAGGTCCTCTGAGATAGCAGAGAGAAGAATCTCGCTACCTCCTCATCGGTCATCTGCGCTACAAACTCATCCGGACTCCCGACACAGCCATGCACGGCTAGCAAAGGAGTTCCCCGAGGGGTAGTCACAGTGCTACGTCCGAGAGGAGTCAGACCAAGGGTAGTCGCAGTGCTAGGTCCGAGAGGAGTCGGACCAGGGGTAGTCCCCGCAGGTCTTGCCTAAGAGGAATCAAAGTCCTCTGGAGCATACAGATCGTGATGTCTCCTCCTGCGAGGTTGTCCGTACTCATCGGACGTGCAACGTGATCCCATGTCTAACATAGACACAAACACGAAAATAAAAATAAAAAAACAAACATAAGCATAGGAAAAGAGGACGGAGAGGGAAAGGAAAAGAGGGGAAGAAGAGGGAAGAAGATGGAAAGAAGAGGGAAAGAGAGAAAAAGAGACATATGCTTATGCTTATGCATGAGCATAAGAATATGAGCATGAAAGAGGGAAAAGAGGGTGGAAAAAAGGAGAAGAGAGAAGAAGAAGGAACGGAAAGAGAGATTGGAAAGGGGGAAAGAGGGAAAGAAAGAGAGAAGAAGAGGGAAAGTAAAGAGAGAAAAAGAGACATATGCTCATGCATGAGCATATGTCTCCTTCTCTTATGCTTATGCTTATGCTTATGCTTATGCATAAGCTTATGCATAAGAGAAGGAGACATATGCTCATGCTTATGCGTATGCATGAGCATAAGAGAATGAGCGTGAAAGAGGGAAAAGAGGGGGAAAAAGAGAGGAAGAGAGAAGAAGAGGGAAAGTAAAGAGGGAAAAAGAGACATATGCTCATGCTTATGCATGAGCATATGTCTCCTTCTCTTATGCTCATGCATAAGCATAAGCATGAGCATATGTCTCCTTCTCTTATGCTTATGCTTATGCTTATGCATAAGAGGAGAGAAGAAGAGGGAATGGAAAGAGAGATTGGAAAGGGGGAAAGAAAGAGAGAAGAAGAGGGAAAGTAAAGAGGGAAAAAGAGACATATGCTCATGCTTATGCATGAGCATATGTCTACTTCTCTTATGCTCATGCATAAGCATAAGCATAAGCATGAGCATATGTCTCCTTCTCTTATGCTTATGCTTATGCATATGCATAATAGAGGATTATGCATATGCATAAGCATAAGCATAAGAGAAGGAGACATATGCTCATGCTTATGCTTATGCTTATGCTTATGCATGAGCATAAGAACATGAGCATGAAAGAGGGAAAAGAGGGTGGAAAAGAGGAGAAGAGAGAAGAAGAGGGAATGGAAAGAGAGATTGGAAAGGGGGAAAGAGGGAAAGAAAGAGAGAAGAAGAGGGAAAGTAAAGAGGGAAAAAGAGACATATGCTAATGCATGAGCATATGTCTCCTTCTCTTATGCTCATGCATAAGCATAAGCATGAGCATATGTCTCCTCTTATGCTTATGCTTATGCTTATGCATAAGTATGAAGGAGACATATGCTCATGCTTATGCGTATGCATGAGCATAAGAGAATGAGCATGAAAGAGGGAAAAGAGGGGGAAAAAGAGAGGAAGAGAGAAGAAGAGGGAAAGTAAAGAGGGAAAAAGAGACATATGCTCATGCTTATGCGTATGCATGAGCATAAGAGAATGAGCATGAAAGAGGGAAAAGAGGGGGAAAAAGAGAGGAAGAGAGAAGAAGAGGGAAAGTAAAGAGGGAAAAAGAGACATATGCTCATGCTTATGCATGAGCATATGTCTCCTTCTCTTATGCTCATGCATAAGCATAAGCAGGAGCATATGTCTCCTTCTCTTATGCTTATGCTTATGCATAAGAGGAGTCTTATGCATAAGCATAAGCATATGCTCATGCTTATGCTTATGCATAAGCATAAGAGCATGAGCATGAAAGAGGGAAAAGAGGGGGGGAAAGAGGAGAAGAGAGAAGAAGAGGGAAAGGAAAGAGAGATTGGAAAAGGGGAAAGAGGGAAAGAAAGATAGAAGAAGAGGGAAAGGAAAGAGGGAAAAGGAGACACATGCTCATGCTTATGCATGAGCATATGTCTCCTTCTCTTATGCTCATGCATAAGCATAAGAATGAGCATATGTCTCCTTCTCTTATGCTTATGCATAAGAGGAGTCTTATGCATAAGCATAAGCATATGCTCATGTTTATGCATGAGCATAAGAGCATGAGCATGAACGAGGGAAAAGAGGAGGGGAAAGAGGAGAAGAGAGAAGAAGAGGGAAAGGAAAGAGAGATTGGAAAAGGGGAAAGAGGGAAAGAAAGAGAGAAGAAGAGGAAAAGGAAAGAGGGAAAAAGAGACATACGCTCATGCTTATGCATGAGCATATGTCTCCTTCTTTTATGCTCATGCTTATGCTTATGCTTATGCATGAAATAAGAGCAAGAGCATGAAAGAGAAAGAAGAGGGGGGGGAAAGAGGAGAAGAAGAGGGAAACGAAAGAGGAAAAAAGAGGGGGAAAGAGATTGAAAGATTGAAGGAGAAGGAGAACGAGAGGAGGGAAAGAAGAGGAGAGAAGAGGGAAAGAAGAGGAAAGAGAGGGGAAGAGAGGGTTCCTACACCCATCACTACAGTTAGCGCTTAAGGAGCTAGCTGCAGGCCAATGCAAATTTAAAAAAAATAACAAATGGAAAAAAGAGGAAGCACTTACTTGGAATAGTACGTCCTGCTCGGTGTTTTGTGGACTGGCCCTACAAAAGAGAGGAGTCTTCTTTCTTTCTTGAAATCTCGTTTTTTGTTTCAATCCTTCGAAATCAAGCATGAAAACTAGTAATCAAGCATGAAAACTAGTAAGCAGCTTTAGCAATACAAGGAGAAGCACTCACAAAACGAAATCTCACAAAAAACCTACTTACATTGTTCAAAGAGACTCACCTCTTCAAAACCTTCCTTTCAAGAAACCAAAGAGGGAGAAGGGTGGAGGGGGAGCACAAGAGCTAGGAGAGTTGTGAGTAGTGGTGAGGAGTGGAGAATAGAGTGGGAGGTCATTGTAAATAGGTGGGAGGAGAGATTGCTTTGTTTACAATAGAGATTAGAGAATGCTAAAGAAAGCGCCATGCGCCGTGATGAGTTTCAGTTAACCCACAACGTCGCTATATAGCGACGCTTTTTTGTCGCTATATAGCGACAGTAAAGAGTCGCTATATAGCGACCTTTAACACTAAATCCTAAAAGTCGCTATATAGCGACCTTTAACCCTAAAAGTCGCTATATAGTGACACTTAATCCTAAAAGTTGCTATATAGCGACCTTTAGCCCTAAGTGTCGCTATATAGCGACACTTATATCTTAAAAGTGTCAATTCAAGGCACTTGATCTAAGAAGAGAGGGAAGGAGCTCATGGGTGGCTATTTTTTGGATCTTAATGGATTTCGTTGCATTTTGTGTTGTGACTTTAGAGGTGTGCAGATGGAAGGGACGAGTGAAAGCTTGTCAGATGATACGCCAATGCTCGGGAGTGCAGAGTGGCTTACGGAGAGGTTGTCATTGCACTCATTGCAAGCGAGAAGTATGACATCAATGCTGTATTGTCATGCACCACTTGAGGATGTATGGGGAGGAGCCCAAACCAATACCCACCATTGGTGGTGCACATGGTGATGGATAATCAAAAAGTCATTGCTATTTGAGTTCGTGATTAATATTGCATGCGTACACGACACAAAATCTTGAGACAGGATGAGGAGGGTGGTGTGCGTATACCTTCACACTACCAATGTGGATATGAAGATAGAGATCATGTGGATATGGAGATGCCACTACCAATGCCAGATCCAATTGATTTAGATGGATTTAGAGAAGAAGATGAAAATCACAATA
This sequence comes from Dipteris shenzhenensis, assembly GCF_047967505.1. Taxonomy (NCBI): domain Eukaryota; kingdom Viridiplantae; phylum Streptophyta; class Polypodiopsida; order Gleicheniales; family Dipteridaceae; genus Dipteris; species Dipteris shenzhenensis. The sequence goes on along the minus strand of NC_141620.1, from coordinate 39,856,531 downwards.
TGAGCCAAGAGGAAGATGTGCATAATGACATCATATGGGAGGAAGATGGAGATCACGATATTGAGGAAGAAGATGACGATCATCAAGAATCATCGACTTTATTGAAGAAGATGATCAAGTCTATGATGAATGTACGATGATGATATAGGAGATCAACTCAATATAGAGTTGGAGATAGACTTGTTTGACACACTAGGCTTGGCTCAGGATGAAGCCAAGTCTCAAACGTAGACATGAATATATGAGCTTCGAACTTGATGTATATGCTCTTGTACTTTTATTCTTTCAAAGGATCAAACATGTACATGCTCTCATATTTTTATTCTCTATGAGATCAAACATGTATGAAAATTTAAAAAATTTTGTCATTGGAAAAAACTATTTTTTAAGGCCTATATAAGTAAAAAACATCTCTGGAAAACATCGCCAGTGTTGCTATATAGCGACACTTAAAAGTCGCTATATAGCGACCTTTATAATCGTCGCTATATAGTGATGTTTACTTAATGTTGCTATATAGCAACACTTTACGGGATGCACTTTTCATACCGATGATTAGCACCCCGCGTGCGCTAAACGTTGGTACGTAAACGTCGCAACAGGATCCGTGTGTAGTAGTGAAAGTTGAGGGACGAACTTTTGTTCTGCGTATTCAGCGCCATAACAAGACCGTCGTACTTTGGTGGGAGAATCCGTATGCACCTTCGTGCTAGATTCTTGCTGGTGATGGTAATGCCAATCACAGTCATCTGATCATGTAGATTCTTCACCCTGGTGATGAACTTTTCTGCCGCTTCAGACTCAGACAGTTTCTCGTTCGCGAGTTGAGTCTCTAGATTCTAAATCCGCATCTAATTCGTCGTCTCGTACTGATTTTTCAAGACCGTCCATGCCTTCTCCGCTGTGGTGACATGTTGAATTAACACCATGATGGAATCACTTACACTGCAGACAATAGAACACATCGCATCTGCATTTCTTCTTGTCCACGCGAGAATCTCATCCGTAGTTGGTACTATCTATTATCTTGCATTGGCTGGATCCGGTCTCGCAAACCGGCTTCACGTCCACCCCAGTAGCAGTATCCCAAAGCTCGTATGCGCTTAGGATGGTCTTCATCTTGAACTTCCAGAGTGGATAGTTAGAGCCATCCAACTTTCTGCTTTTGCTGAATAATGGGATTCGCAATCTTGTGGGCTAGGCCATCTCTCACAATCTGCTCGCAAACAAAAACACACTACCAAATCTTCTTGCTAGAGTCTAGGCTCTGATACCATGTAAGAAAACAATACAACATTTGTGCTCAACAGATAACAAGATCTCGTATGCAAGAGAGAAAAACAGATAGTATGGAGAATAAAAAATTTGATTACTATAGAACTGATACAATAGATGGCACTGCCTCCCAACCGTGCGCTCCTGTGAAAAAAGCTTCGATGGCATGCTGGAAACAGTAGAGGATGGAGGTTGGATGCCAAGGAATTAGGGTGCTGTAGCCAATGATGAAATGGGCTTCACGGGCTTGCTCTTATATAGCCACCAATCATAGTCGGTTAGACCCAATTGGATGACTGACCCAGTCTGCCCAAAATGGCCGACTGGTGGTCGGTCTCGAAATAGGCCACCGACCACACGGTAGGACCGATGCGCAAATAGAGCAACTAACCTATGGTTACCGTTCGGGCCCACAGCCATCCAAGATCATCTGGGACTCCAAACAGGCCCCGCAACTTGAGAGTGGGCTGCCTCGGGAAATGCTCCATCTACCCTCAATGCGGTCAGTCATGGGATGCCTTCCCACACTTGCATGTAGCATAGTTGGCGGTGTGCCAACTCCGTCCAGCCATCAGGCCACACATGGTTCCCATCTGGTGTCCAAACCAGGACCTACCAGATAACCAAGCTACTCAAATGCCTTCTTCTCATATGGGGGGCTTACAAGTAGAGTTAGCTGGTTCTCGCGTAGTTATACGAGAGTGGAGCATTGATATCTAACACCATCAAGAATGCCATATTTTAATTTACACATTGTTCGCGTAGTTATACGAGAGTGGAGCATTGATATCTAACACCATCAAGAATGCCATATTTTAATTTACACATTGTTGAAACCAGAATTACAAGTATGTTTGGTGTCTTGACGCAAGCTTTTCATGGTAATCCAATTTTGCAATTGAATGTCACAATAGATCATTCCAGTCTAAGCATAATTCTAAGCATTCTATGGACTCTCTTTCATCCACTCTTAGGCCATTGTAAAAATTGATACATTGGACTTCCAAGTCCATATATTTGGATATTAGGTGGTTTAATTCTTTCCTCATATGTATGTATGACAATGCTAGCATTTATGCATTGGGATATTATGACGCAGATTGCCATGGGCTTGACACTAGTCTTGTTGACAGGCATGTGCTTAAGAAATTAAAACGATTTGGGCACTTCGCCTAAGGCTAAGTGCCCGAATAAATTTCTTAAGAACAAATGTCTTTCTACTATTTTGGTGCAGAATTTGATTATTTTGGCATCACCATTGTGTCACAAGTAAGCAAAAACCCACCAAACGACTTTTAAATCACTAAATTTGGCCTCCTGGAGGGGTCAAAATGATCAAAACTCCCACTTGATAGGAATGTTCTTAAGAAAGCGATTTGGGCACTTCGCATGGAGCCAAGTGCCCAAGTCGTTTTCTTAGGCACATTCACGTTAAGCGCTTATTTTGGTGCTTTTGACCCGTCTCTGAGAGGCCAAATTTAGTGATTCAAACGTCATTTTGGGAGTTTTCGCCTGCTTCAAACACAATGGTGATGCTAAAACCACCAAATTCTACACCATAATAGTAGAAATCCATTTGGGTTCTTGGACATAGCATATATGACACACTAAAAAACACTCGAGTAGGACCTTCCAAATGTCACTTTATTTGTTTCATGATTTGTATCTCCAATTGAATGCACAACCATACAAAGTTGTGCTTTTCAATCTAGAACTTTTTTATTTTGAGCCAAGAAAATAAGAAAATCAGGAATTTCTTAGAGGGCCCCAAAATGAGCTCTGCTTTTTCCTAATGGCTTCTTGAGCTGATTGTGATATGCAACCAATGGGAAGCGCTGGTGCCTCAAGGATCAATACCAGCCGCAAATCCCCCTTTGTGTCCAGATAAAGATTTGCTTTTGATGGACTCTGTTGAAGCCCGATCTTTTGAAAGAAAACATCTATCCGTTGGTACCATGCTCTGGGGACCTGTTTCAGCCCGTATAAGGCCTTCTTCAGTTTGCATACTTTTGATGGGGATCCTAGAGCACCGGAGTGAAAAAAGGCCCCTAGTACTTCTAGAAGAAGTATCAATTAATCGATGATATCGAGGGTATAGAAGCATGGGTGTAGGATGCTTCTAGAAGAAGTCATCGAATTGATGACAGCGAGGATGTAAACGCTCAGCCCAAGAGTCCATTCACAACACGAAACAAATCAGCTATGTCAATGTCTCTTAGCATATCCTCATAGGCACAAATATTCATGTAATATATCCTCAAGAAACAAATATTATATCCTCAAATCGGACACAATTCTTTGGCGTCGCTTGCACTGTTATTTAGGCGTCCTCAATTGCTCCATGACTCTCATATGAGGTGGTTGCTCCATGACTCTCATATGAGGTGACAAATATCCATAGGGCGGGCAACCCGAAATCTGCAAAGGATATGCTGTACACAATCGGCGACGTGAACATCGTCATGTTTTCTGGCATCGTGTGAGCTGTCCAGAGAATTATTTGCCGTCGTGAAGTCCGTCGGAACTTTCGGACACCGCTATTTGTGATTACCTTGTAAGGACACATTGTGTTCCCATATTCCTTGTTTGAATAGAGCAATTTGTAACGAATGAAGATGCTCCTGATCATCAAACTTTTGCTAATCACGGCTCCTACGGTAGTGCAGTGTACTATTAGCGAATCCGGTCGACCTGACGTCTTCAACGACGAGGATGGAGCTCATGTGAATGCCATGGCTGCCTTGCGCGCCTTGACGGCGGACGGGGAAAACTATTACAGTGGTGGGCTGGTGCAGAAAAGCGTACGTGATCTGACTCCCAACATCCGCATGCATTCGGCGCTCTTTCTATTCGACTGCCATCGATTTTTAGGGGTTGGCAAGGGTGCTGTTAACGGGTACAACATCATCCAAGCTGCCGACACCGTGGCGGAAACGCTCGTACCTTTCATCAATTTGAACTTCGGTTTTGGCGCGGCGACGACGGAATATGACGACCGGGGAGGTAAGGCTCTTGCTGAGCAGGGCTACACAGCCATGATGATGTACTGGATCGAAGACTTGAGAAATCCCACCTGGGGAGGAGCCACGCCCCACACAGACCGAACCAACGGTCCTAATTCGGACGACAACCCCAAACGCAACGACGAATTACTAGGTGACTTCTCACTTCTCAACAAAGAAACCATCCACTTCTAGAATTCTTAGTACTAAATGGTTTTCGATCTTCATTAGATTTCCCCTTCGCCTTAGCTAATCGAACGCATTGCTTGGTAGGTATACAAGATAATATGGCAATCCTCAACATCCTGAATGTCTCATCTACTAGCCTTGCTTCCAATAATATGTCACCCAATGCCACAACTCGTGCTTTTAGTCATCGATACAAGCAATTCCTTCACTATCGAACCATGGCAAACAAATCCCTCAGCCTCGAGGCTTGGCCCCAATGCCCTCCTTATCACTTTTCCCTCTTTACATCCAATTATGACATCAACGTGTTGGCTAACTTGAATTCTCCTAACAATTTCCCCTACATCATAACTTCCCCAAGTGGAAGGTTCTACCTCAAAATCCAAGATGATTGTAATTTGGTACTCTATGACAGTGGAGCACAACACACAAACATGAGTCCTTTGTGGGCTTGTGGAACTGCATGCTTTCAAAAAGGATTGAATTGCTTTGCTCGAATCAACTTGGATGGCACTTTTGCCATTTACGATGGGGCAGGGAAAATCCTTTGGTTTACACCTACGCAATGCTCCAGTGGCCCAGGTTGCTGGTCTGACGTATTTCTTACACTTCAAGACGATGGAAATCTTGTTCTTTACCTCCTTGACACAGGACTTGCCATTTGGTCTTCCAGCACTGTGGTATGTCCAAATGGTGATTGCTAGGTGTCCATCGAGATGTGTTTGGTTGTAAGGGTTTATGCATAATCTTTCCACTAAAAATGAATAACTCTAATACACAAAGACTATGCCCTTGTATTTGTAAAAGTTATCCTTGCTCTTCCTAATAAATATGAGCTATAATATGTGCATGTACTTATGAGTTTTATATCTACATGAAAAGTTGTTAACATCTAATATTTAATGACTAAATAAAAGGGAAGTTTTTCTATAAGACATGTTTAGTTATTTTTGAATATTTGGAGACTTTTTTGAGTCTTAAGAAAGGATAAGATTCATGTATAAAGATCATGCAACTTAGTTTATAATACTTATTATTGCACATGCACTCATTCTAGGTAGTGAGTTTTCCTTCCTTCTCCTTATTCTTATACAATTTCTCATTTCCTTTGTAGCTTAGTTAGCCATTCCTCAATAGCATTTTTTATGTAACTTATCATTGAAATGAATTTCTTGGGATGATTTTATGCTTCCGTACTTCTCCTTCATCTTTTTCTTCTTCTTCTTATAGTTCTCCCTCTGAAGAAATAGGTGATCATAAATTTGGGAAGACCAGATCAACCATGGGTGTTTATGTATATATGGATGTAGTATGGATGCATGCACGCATCTCTCTCTCTCTCTCTCTCTCTCTATATATATATATATATATATATATATATATATATATGTATGCATGTATGTATGTATGTATGTATGTATGTATGTATGTACGTACGTATGTATGTATGTATGTATGTATGCATGTATCTATGCATGTATGCATGTATGTGTGTGTGTGTGTGTGTGTGTGTGTGTGTGTGTGTGTGTGTGTATTTATGTATGTATGTATGTTTGTATGTATGTATGTATCCATGCATGCATGCATGCATGCATATGTGTGTGCGTGTGTGCGCCAAATATAAATAATAAAATAAATAAAGCAACCATATATATATATATATATATAAAGGGTGTCACTAATTAATATGTAAGAAAGGCACACAAGTTCAATAGAAGGAGTTTTTCAATCCCTTTTTAGACAAATTTTTCACATTTAGAAGGGTACCATTAAGAGGAGTATTCACAAATTGCATAGAAAATGGCGCACTATACTCCTAAAAAAATCACATATATTACAAAGGATTTTGTAATACTAAACACCCACTTACATATATTTGTGTGTGTGTGTGTGTGGTAGAACTAGGGAAGGGACAGGAGAGGAGTTGCATGATCCAAAAGCATCTCAAACGTGTGCAACAAGGCTTTGAGGCTATAACAATGGTAAAGCCTAGGAGTGATAGGGTGAGTTCAATTGTCTCAAGACTCTAAGAAAAGAGGCTAAAAGAGGCACATGAAGAATTTTTGTCCATACCAATGAATGCTAATGTTGAGCCGAAGAGGCAATTAGCACCGGCTAGGCAATCATTACAATATAAAATCCACTCTTTAAACAATTGGGGCTTATTAGTACAAATGACATCACACTTTAAAAACTATTACATTTATTCAATAGGAGTATGAATGGACAAGTTACAAGGAGGCTCCATTTCTCAAGCATTGATGTTCCTTTGAGTCGCCTTCTCACTATCTTCCCATTTAGTGTAAAGAAAAAATCACTATCATCAAAGGTGGCAGCGATGTATTCTTGAACTTGCTTCAAGCTCCAGCTATCTGTGACCTCAAGATATTGGATATCCCCATTGGGCATATGTACCTCTACCTCTGTGGTGTCCACTACATCACAATCCATAGGTATCCATGTGCCATCAAATTTTTCCAACGTCTGTAAGCATATCTCATGTAGCAAATACTCCACACTACTTGATATCTTATTACTATACTTTCTTTAGTAAGTACACATAAAGAATGGTCTCCCTTCTACAAACCCTTCTTAACATCCCACATTGGGTATAGAAGATTATCAAGAAATTCATTTTCTAGGCCTTTGCATACCCACATGGTCTTTGTCTTGTGAATGAAAATTGATTTGAAAAAATAAATATATGTAATGGAGGGCATGAACCAACTAACACCCACAAATTTTGAACCAAAAGTAAACTTCATTGATCATTAAATATCTGATCTCATATTCATTCTTAATGCATCTATAGAGAATGGATCAGGAAGAGGCCATTCTCGACTATCAAAGTTAGGAAGAGAAATAGGATGTAGGCTTCCATATGCACCTTCTCTTCGAGGAACTTGGTAACATGAATTATAGAAAAGGTATGATATGTAAGACTCTTACAAATAGTGTATGCCAATTAGTTTAATTCTTTTAAAGTCTCTACACTAACTACATTTGGATTATGCTAACTACCTATGGAGTGTGCTAATAAGCAAGCCATTATGCATTGCTGCATTATGCTAACTCACAATGTACTTTCTTTCTCTTATGTTATCTAGACGTCATGTACGCTAGCTAGCACTGTAGTATGATTGCTAGCCCCTTTATAACCACAGTGTATTAACTATTCTGCAGCTAACAAGATGGGTGCCGTGGTAACTACTTATGTAGTCTAGTAATTTGCACCCCATTAAGCATTCTATATTATCCTAGCCATCATTATAGTTTCTTTTCTCCTGCTAATACATGTCTGGGTTTTTAACTAGGCAGTAAAATATGCTACCTAGATCCCTTAGAAATATAGTATTCTAAATAGATTTATTCTTTTATTCCCCTATGCCATCTAGGTATGGATTCTTTTGAGTACATATGGAGTATTCTAGAAAATCCCATTCTGTATAGCTACATTATTCTATCTAGCATTGAAATACTCTAATTAGCTTACTACAATGCTATTTAGCACCCCATTGTGCTCAGTAATTTATAATTATCTTGTGATTATTAATAGACATCTTTTTGGCTATGTAGGATTGTAGTACGCTAGCTAAAACTCTTATAAGTATAATATGAGCTTTATTGATTTGTTTCCTCCATGCTAAGTAGCTTTAAAATATGCTAAGTACTTAAGAAGGATGCTAAGTTTATTAATTCTTTTGGTTTCGAACATACATTTAGGACATGAGCATCATTAAGTACTTTGGAAAAAGAAGAGAGCACGCTGCTAGCTCAAGTGCATCTCCTTGAAGAGAATAAATAAAGGGAAGGAGATGGTATGTGAAGACAATTACAGAGCTCTTCAATAGCCCAGGGACTTCAGCCAATCCTTCCCACCCCCATGAATCTGTCCCCATTCCCCTTAGGCCTTCCATGGTGGTACCTCCAGTTACTGTTCTGGCACTCCTGCTCGCTTCGAGTACCCAGCAGGGATTTAAAAAGTATGATTTTTAAAAAAATGTACTTTTTAATTTAAAAATGCAGCATAACACCATAAACACAAAAAAATGCATTATCTTCCACCGGTTGTCAATTGGGAGCATACCACATGGTTTGTCATAACACCATGTGGTACATGCATTCACACACCGCATGGTGTAGTACCATATTGAGTGGTGAGAGAGGCCTTGCACGGTGCCACACCCATATCGTGCAGTTTTGTTAGGGGCGCCATGAGACACCGTCAGGTGACGTGCCAATACCACACAATGTTATACTGGGTGGCACATGTGCCATCCAAGACCGTCCAATTTGCAAGGATTTGCAATCGTGGCCGTTGAGACACTACATAATACGGGGAGGTAGTATCGTGCAGTGTTGCTATGAAATCTTATAGAAATACCCCGCTCTCGCCACCACCATGCCTATAACCATATCTTTCTCCCATTTTCTTGTTTTGTTTTGTCTCCGTGTGAGTTTCTTTAGGCTTTGGTGTCAGCCAGTCAGCCCAGGTGATGGCTTGCTTCAGCCGATTGCAATCACCTTGCCCTGGTGGAATGTAGGATATTAGAGAGGGAAAGAGAGAGAGGAAAAGAGAGAGAGGGATAGAGGAAAAGAGAGAGAGGGAGGGTAAAAGAGAGATAGGGAAATGAAAGAGAGATAATAAGAGAGAGAGGGAAAGAGAGAGCAAGAGAGGGAGAGCAAAAGAGAGAGAGAGAGAGAGAGAGAGAGAGAGAGAGAGAGAGAGAGAGAGAGAGAGAGAGAGGGAGAGAGAGAGAGGGGGGGAGAGAGAGAGAGAGAGAGAAGAGAGAGAGAGAGAGAGAGAGAGAGAGAGAGAGAGAGAGAGAGAGAGAGAGAGAGAGATGCATGTTTGTGTATCAGTCCAGCCAAGAGATGACCCGCTTCAATCGATTGAAATTGCCCGCCTCACTGATGTAATAGCATACTAAAGTTCAAAGCTGGGTGATGGCTTGCATCTGCCAGTCGAATCCCCCTACTTTGATCTTCTTATATATGTATTATTTCTATACATAGGTGTCAGTAGAGTCGAGTTTTATCTGGATGATGGCCCACTTTTGCCAGTCGGTTCATCTCAATAACAACACTTCCCAACCAGATCTGTGATTGGTAAAGATCTAATCTAGATCATCTTGGTTATGTGATACTATTATATGCTACTTGTTCTAGCCTCCATCAGCTATTGTTGATACGTTGACACTCGATAGTGACTCTACAAAATTTGCTCTATAAAAGTGGATTATGTAGTGAGCTGCTATAGTAGTGGATTATACAGTGAGTTGTAAATTACTTGACATAATTTACTATTGACTTAGAAAGCAAAACATATCTAGTAGTTTATTATTCTAAGGATCATAACTTATGCAAAAGTTATATTGGAACATGACAATTAGTTGTGTTGCATGTAGCTGGTGAGCATTTTAATTTATGTTATCATCTCAAATTTGCATGTGGAATTAGTGTGTTCTTTGTTTTAAAGTAGTATGTATACTTACAAAATGATTGTTGCATGCACTAGATCACTACACTCATCCTTCATGGCAACACAAGACTAGCTAAAGACTGAGGTTCTGATGCTTGTTTGTAAGTTAATGATCGAACACTTAATAGGATTGAGTAACAAAGAAATTCAGGCCCATGTGACCTCAAAATATTTACGTGATCAAATGCTAACTCGAGTATTTGACCTTCTGTACATGAGTTGGCCCAAACGTGGCTGAATGTTTTTAAATTGATGGTTGATCAATATTTCCCTTGAGTGTTGGGATATCCTATGAGTCAATGGGAAATATATGCAAAGATGAAAAATGCCTCCTTGCCTATCAATGGAGAGGAGAATCTTGCACTCTAGATGATTGAATGGAAGGCATCGTAGGTTTTTACTCAAAGAAAAAACATGAAGGAGAAAGGGGCTATTGGAAAGGCAATAGCTAGTGCCCTGGTCCATATGACCAAGATGGCTAGTGGGTTAGAAGAAAATGCCAATCCAACCCAAGCTGGTAAGAAGGCATAGATAGAACTACATACACCAAGTTGTAAGCATGATTGGTTGGTATGCTTTTACTCCTTTGCTAGTAATAAAAAAACACCCCTAATATTGATTTTAGAATTTCCATTGGCAAAAAGAATAGTGCTTCTAATCGATTTTAAATATAAAAAGGATTGAAAGAACAATATATTTGTCCACCTATGGTTTGGGAACCCTAAATTAGTCCCTCATACTAGTGTCCATGGACACTGCTTTTTGGTCCACTCAATCATATATGTGCTCTCACACAGTGAACTTTCCATTTCAAGTGCTAACCTTGCATGAACTGGTGGGCAAGGGAGGAGAAGGAACGTTATTCTGGATATAGGTCTTGGGTGTCCCAAGTCTTAGGCCAACATCATGGTATGAGGGCAAGAGGAGTATTAGAGGCATTACTCATGCTCATCTAGCACTAAAGAACAAGATATCAATGACAGTGGTCCATAGATAACACACCCAAGAGCTTTGGGTCATCACTCCATTCTTCAATGGTGGAAGTGTGCACAATATGCTGATGTGTCTCCCACACAGTTTTGCGGAACATATGTAACACCTATTTCATTAATTTTGGACTTTTTCTGTTGTTTTTGGACGAAGCCCAAAAATCCTTCCCAAATGAAAAGTTTACTTTGTGAAAATATCCTTCCCAAATCAAAATTTTACTTTCTGAAAATATTCTTCCCAAATCAAAAGTTTACTTTGTGGCACTATCATATTCACATAAAAATATTGTTTTTACTTTCTGAAAATATTCTTCCCAAATCAAAAGTTCACTTTGTGGCACTATCATATTCACATAAAAATATTATTTTTTCAATCTATACTTTTGCACCAACATGCAAGAATTTGAAATAATCCTATATTAGAAATTCTAGCTATATCTAAGTTATTTGTTAATTTAATTATTTTTAATATTTTTCCTTGACGTGATAAATTTATAAATCCATGAAAGGAGACTTAAATATTTCATAAAAATAACATTGTCACTCGCAATATGCACAAAATTTTTAAAACTTTTAATAAATAGAAAAAAGACATGATGCCATAAGACCCAAGTTTTGTATTGAACCAAAGAGGTATAATAGCAATTATAGCTATCATTATATGTTTACATTGAGAGACATTGCTCTCAACTGGAGTCTTTGTATCCAAAATGATATAGTTGAACATATGTTTACAATTTAAATTGTTGCTCTTAAAGAGCCTCAATTCGTGCCATCTGCATAATTTGACTCCCCATTGTCTTATTGCTCAATGTCATGACAATCCCTTGCCAGGTGCCATCTGCATTAACTCCCACTTGTCTTGCCAAGCCTTGCCCCTTGGGTGCATTGACTTCCCATTGTCTTATTGCTCAATGTGATAGTAGTCCCTTGCCAAGTGCCATCTGCATTAACTCCCTATTATCTTGCCAAGCCTTGACCCTTGGGTGACATCCAGTGCATATTTTGACTCTCATTTGACATAGGAGGTGATGACTCTGATTATAATTGTCTTGAATTGGCTTCTTGCCTAGTACCCAAATAAAATCCTTCAATGGACTTCAATACAAAGCTTTAATCATGGACATTTTTCATTCGCGCTGTCTCCTTCTACTTCCTCCATGGCGAGCATCCTTAAAAATTCGTGTATATGCAAAATACTTTGCCATGATATTTTTATTTTTCCTTCTACCTCATATCCCATGCACTTCTTTGATTTCTTTGCCCTTGAATGCCAAGACACTATGATTGTCTCCGTCGAAACTTGAGAGACCGCTTCATCATTTGGGACCCACTCCTTCATTATACAATTAGTATACAATGTGTTGTTACCCATATTCTCCTTCCTGCCCTTTGGCTCATACCATACCGCTGTAAATGTTGTAGCTCTCCCTTGGTCATCTCTTTGCACATCAACTACTTTTGCAACCCAAAACTTCACATTCTCATATTCATCATCCGATGGCCGAACCACAACAAAACAATCGACCTCTATATCTACTTGTGGCATAAACTCTCTCTTCTTCGGTCCACAATATGGACGTGGGAGTAATGATACAAATTCATTTTCAAAGACTGGAGCTGGGCGCAAATCGTTATGAACATTTGGCCAAAACATATTGCATTCTTCCTTGACATCCTTTGAGCCTCGCATTCTCTCAAGGTCCTTTATCAAATTTCGTGTCTTGTTAATTACAGTGGTAGTGTGTTCTCTCCAAGTAGGCTTCGAATCAGGATATCTCCGGAGCATTTCCTCTTTGTATGTAATAAATGCTTTTAATCCTTCTATTTCACAGTTAGACCTCTCTTTGAATTCTTGTATAGGAGCCCATGTTGGATACCTTTCCTTGCTTGGAATTGAAGTTAAGAGACTATAAGGTTCTTCAGGTTCCCATTTTGTATCATGAAAATACTGTTGCCATTGCATTACAGGTTTTTCATCTTTAAAAAAAAAACAAAAGTAGTGTGGATTGGTCAATGCATCACCACCCATTTGTATGAAAGGTAGAATGAAGCTCTTCCAATCATACATTCTTTCGAGCCTCTCACATACTGTACTTTCCTTATGACCACCAACTTGCCTGCCACATCTTCTTACCAAGTCATCTATTGTCTCCACATCCTTGCATTTAAGCTCTCTTGAGACTGTGCTAAAAACCTGATCGATATCCTCATGTGTATGCCCAACATACAAAAATCCACATTCGACCTCATTGAAGATTTGATGAGCAACTAGCATGGAACAGAATGCAAACATGAGTACATTCTTATTTTCTTGCCAGCAATTATCAGCTTGTATTCTCAAAGTCAGTGGTAGGAGACCTTTTTCTGCATGTACATTGCGAATTGCCTTCATAATAGATGTTACAACTTGATTGCTATCATGTAGATGCAAGGAATCAATCCATATATCTGCAAAGAACTTAATTCCATGCACTAAACTCCACATAGATGTGTCTTTAGAAAGTGATTTCCTTGTAATTTAGGTGGAGTGGCAACAAAACGAGGCAATGTTGTTGTATTCTGATCCATGCCATCTACAATAAGGCACATGTAGTCATCGGGATGCGAAATAGCTTGCTCCTTCCAAAACGTATATTTTTGTCTGGAATGTCGAATAAGGTCATGATGAGATTTTCGGTTTTTTTAAATAATTCCCTTTGATTTGGACATGTTGCACTCTCAATCACTCACTTTAAATCATCACAGACATTGCACTTTGACATTTTTTGCCTCCTTGGGATTTTAACATATCCAAAGTTTTTCTTCCAAAGAGTATACAAAGTATGAGAAGAAGCTATAGCATCCCCTCTTTGCCTTTGCTTTTTTGCAATAGAGTCAAATACTTCGAGCTTTGTCAAGCCCATTGGAAGGTGCATTTCAGTGATCGCGTCACCGTAAGGGAGTTTGGTAGATATATGGGGTTGAGCTAAAGCATTTTCATGTATGAAGTCTTGCAAAATTGATGCTGCACTGATAGTTGAGATTCTTGATTTGGACCTTCCTCTATTACCGTGAATGCTAAATTTGTTGCCACCCTTTGCCTTGGTGACTAAATCCCAATATGTACCATGGGATAATCCAGTAATATTGCGATATGCCTTATTGCAAATCTTTTTTCCATTTACAAGAGGTTTTACCTTTTGTCTTGAACTTAGCCTTTTATTGCCATTTTGAAGAAAGCAAGAGAGACTTGTGAGAAGGTATTCATTCCTTTTGCTTCCTCTTCTTTGCCACACGTGTCCTCTACATTCCTTGATGTCTGCAAGATCAATGAAACGCATACACCTTCGCTTGCAACATAGATATCCCAATGCATTTAACATGTTCTCCTCCTTCATTACTCTCTTCCTCTTTGGTTGCTTTTGTGGATCTGCCTGGATTTTCTTTCTCTTCATGCATATGTATGACCGTTTTCGTTCCTCGTGCACGTTGTTATCTGTATTTATGCACTTCTTCTCCTCACATTTGTTTGTAACCAACCATCCATGATTGGTCGTTGCATCCTTCGCCATATCACAATCAAAGTTAAATATTGAATAATCCTCTGTTGATCTCATCCTCGTTTTTAACATACTCTTAGGACCATTCAATGAATTCAATATTCTACGAGAGTATTGAGAACCTTGAAACTCTTCCACTCCAGTATACCTTGTCTTTATCATTGAAAACCATGTGCCTCTTTCTCATGTTTACAAATTGCATGCTCCATCTCATATTCTTGCCTACCTCATAGTAGGGATCACATAAGGATGTTATGTTATCAGCCATACCATCATCAGTGACTTTTCGAATCCTCATCTGTGCAAATGACCATTGCTCCACTTGTTCAAATCCCAATATTTCACCTTCTCCTACAGTGTTATTTGCAAATGATCTCATTTGTAAAATGTCCCCTATAGTAAAATCCAAGGTGGTGCACTTTGTATTCTTGATAATGTCTGTTGCATAAGTCTCATCTTTGTCTCATGCTATAAATGATTTTTTGAATGTATTGTAGGGCATAACATCTCCAAGTGTTTCCATATCTCCACATTTATACTTTAGCTCAACATGTGCGCTAAGAATCTTTGATACAGTAACTGCCACCTTATCTTCACCAAGTCTTCAAAAGTGGCAAACTGAATTGGGATCACTATCATGGATTGTTGCAAATGCAACTGCTTCTCTTTTGCTACATAAAATCACATCCATCCCTGGAACAAAATCTATAGCCATCTCCTTTGTGAGAGTCCTTTGCAAGCAAGCTGCACTAGCAACAATTACATAAATATTAGTCTCTTTTTAATAATCTACTCATTTATTGTAATTTGTAATTAGTACTTAATTTATTGGTTGGAGAAGTTATCCGATCCAGTACTCATCAGATGGACATGCCAAGTTATCCTTTGCATGGTCGATCGAGCATTAAATACTATTTTTGCTCTAGTGTCATGCACATCCGTAAAAAGACACGATAGTAGGTATGTTATCCGATCAAGTACTTATGGGATGGGTGCACCACTTTGCATGTAAGTCAATTCCACCTAGTTGAAGGTGTGTGCAAAGTATTGTGCCCATCGAATATGCTTTGCATTGTCGATCAAGCATAAAACACCATTTTTGCTTTAGTGTCATGCACAACCATAAAAAAACATGTCCTAGGTGTGTTATTCAAACAAGTACTTCTCAAATGGGGGCTCCACTTTGCACACAAGTCGGTTTCAACTAGGTTGAGGTTTGTTCAAAGTATTGTGACCATCGGATATGCTTTGCATGGCCGATCATGCATTATACACCGTTTTTTCCCTAGTGATATGCACATCCACAAAAAAACATGCCCTTAGGTGTGTTATCTGACCAAGTACTTATCGGATGGGTGTGCCTATTTCAAAACATGTCAATGCCACCTAGGTTGAGGTGTAGGAATAGTATTGTGCCCATTGGATATGCTTTGCATGGTTGATCAAGCATTAAATAACATTTTTGCCTTGGTGTCATGCACATTCGTAAAAAAACACGCTGCTAGGTATGTTCTCCGATCAAGTACTTATGGGATGGGCATGCCACTTTGCATGTAACTCAATTCCACCTCGTTTAAGGTGTTTACAAAGTATTATGCCCATCGGATATGCTTTGCATTGTCGATGAAGCATAAAACACCATTTTCGCTCTAGTGTAATGCACAACCATAAAAAAACACGATCCTAGGTGTGTTATTCAAACAAGTACTTATCGGATGGGGGCTCCACTTTGGATACAAGTATCTTTCAGCTAGTTTGAGGTGCGTGCAAAGTATTGAAACCATTGGATATGATTTGCATGGTCGATCACGCATTGTACACCGTTTTTCCTGTAGTGATATGCACATCCGCAAAAAAACACGCCCTTAGGTATGTTATCTGACCAAGTACTTATCGGATGGGTGTGCCTCTTTGAGAAAATTTCAATACCACCTAGATTAAGGCATAGGAAAAGTATTGTGCCCATCGGATATGCTTTGCATGGTCGATCGAGCATTAAATACCAGTTTTGCCTTAGTGTCATGCACATCCGTAAAAAGACACGCTGCTAGGTGTGTTATCCGATCAAGTACTTATGCGATGGGAATTTCACTTTTCATGTAAGTCAATTCCACCTAGTTGAAGGTGTGTGCAAAGTAATGTGCCCATAGGATATGCTTTGCATTGTCGATCAAGCATAAAACACCGTTCTTGCCTTAGTGTCATGCATAACAAAAAAAAAACATGGTCCTAGGGGTGTTATTCAAACAAGTTCTTATCGGATGGGGGCTCCACTTTGCAGGCAAGTCCGTTTGAACTAGGTGGAGGTGCTGCAAAGTGTTGTCACCATCGAAGATGCTATTCATGGTCGATCATGCATTATACAACGTTTTTCCCGTAGTGATATGCACATCCGTAAAAAAACACACCCTTAGGTATGTTATCTGACCAAGTACTTATCGGATGGGTGTGCCTCTTTGAGAACATTTCAATACCACCTAGGTTAAGGCGTAGGAAAAGTAGTGTGCCCATCGGATATCCTTTGCATGGTCGATCGAGCATTAAATACCATTTTTGCCTTAGTGTCATGCACATCCGTAAAAAAACACGCTGCTAGGTGTGTTATCCGATCAAATACTTATGCGATGGGAATGCCACCTTGCATGTAGGTCAATTCCACTTAGTTGAAGGTGTGTGCAAAGTATTGTGCCCATCAAAGATGCTTTGCATTTTCGATCAAGCATAAAACACCGTTTTTGCCTTAGTGTCATGCACAACCATTAAAAAACATGGTCCTAGGTGTGTTAATCAAACACACACTTATCGGATGGGGGCTCCACTTTGCACGCAAGTCTGTTTAAACTAGGTTGAGATGCGTGCACAGTATTTTCACCATCGGATATGCTTTGCATGGTCGATTACGCATTATACAACGTTTTTCTGGTAGTGATATGCACATCCGCAAAAAAACATGCCCTTAGGTATGTTATCTGACCAAGTACTTATCGGATGGGTGTGCCTTTTTTAGAACATTTCAATACCACCTAGGTTAAGGCATATGAAAAGTATTGTGCCCTTCGGATATGCTTTGCATGGCCGATCGAGCATTATATACCATTTTTGCCTTAGTGTCATGCACATCTGTAAAGAAACACACTGCTAGGTGTGTTATCCGATCAAGTACTTATGCGATGGGAATGCCACTTTGCATGTAAGTCAATTCCACATAGTTGAAGGTGTGTGCAAAGTATTGTGCCCAGCGGATATGCTTTGCATTGTCGATCAAGCATAAAACACCGTTTTTGCCTTAGTGTGATGCACAACCATTAAAAAACACGGTTCTAGGTGTGTTATTCAAATAAGTACTTATTGGATGGGGGCTCCACTTTGCACACAAGTCCTTTTCAACTGGGTTGAGGTGTGTGCAAAGTATTTTTACCATCGGATATGCTTTGCATGGCCGATCACACATTATACACCGTTTTTCCTCTAGTGATATGCATATCCGCAAAAAAACACGCCCTTAGGTGTGTTATCTGACCAAGTACTTATCGGATGGGTGTGCCTCTTTCAGAACATTTCAATACCACTTAGATTGAGGCATAGGGAAAGTGTTGTGTCCATCTGATATCCTTTGCATGGTCGATCGAGCATTAAATACTATTTTTGCTCTAGTGTCATGCACATCCGTAAAAAACACACTGCTAGGTATGTTATTTGATCAAGCACTTATGGGATGGGTGTGCCACTTTGCATGTAAGTCAATTCCACCTAGTTGAAGGTGTGTGCAAAGTATTTTGCCCATCGGATATGCTTTGCATTGTCGATCAAGCATAACACACCGTTTTTGCCTTAGTGTCATGCACAACCATAAAAAAACACGGTCCTAGGTGTGTTAATCAAACAAGCACTTATCGGATGGGGGATCCACTTTTCACACAAGTCCGTTTCAATGAGTTTGAGATGCATGCAAAGTATTGTCACCATCGGATATGCTGTGCATGGTCGATTATGGATTATACAATGTTTTTCCTGTAGTGATATGCACATCCACAAAAAAACACGCCCTTAGGTATGTTATCTGACCAAGTACTTATTGGATGGGTGTGCCTCTTTGAGAGAATTTCAATACCACCTAGGTTAAGGCGTAGGAAAAGTATTGTGCCCATCGGATATGCTTTGCATGGTCGATCGAGCATTAAAAACCATTTTTGCCTTAGCGTCATGCACATCCGTAAAAAAACACACTGCTAGGTGTGTTATCTGATCAAGTACTTATGCGATGGGAATGCCACTTTGCATGTAATCCAATTCCACCTAGTTGAAGGTGTGTGCAAGGTATTGTGCCCATCGGATATGCTTTGCATTGTGGATCAAGCATAAAAAACCGTTTTTGCCTTAGTGTAACGCACAACCATAAAAAAACACGGTCCTAGGTGTGTTATTCAAACAAGTACTTATCAGATGGGGGCTCTACTTTGCACACAAGTATCTTTAAACTAGTTTGAGGTGCATGCAAATTTATGTGACCATCGGATATGCTTTTCATGGCCGATCATGCATTATACACCGTTTTTCCCCTAGTGATATGCACATCCGTAAAGAAACACGCCCTTAGGTGTGTTATCTGACCAAGTACTTACCGAATGGGTGTGCCTCTTTGAGAACATTTCAATACCACCTAGGTTGAGGCATAGGAAAAGTGTTGTGCCCATCGAATGTCGTTTGCATGGTCAATCAAGCATTAAATACCATTTTTGCCTTAGTGTCATGCACATCTGTAAAAAAACACGCTGCTAGGTGTGTTATCCGATCAAGTACTTATGAGATGGGAATGCCACTTTGCATGTAAGTCGATTCCACCTATTGGAAGGTGTGTGAAAAATATTGTGCCCATCGGATATGCTTTGCATTGTCAATCAAGCATAAAACACTGTTTTTGCCTTAGTGTCATGCACAACCATTAAAAAACACAGTTCTAGGTGTGTTTTTCAAACAAGTACGTATCGGATGGGGGCTCCACTTTGCACACAAGTCCTTTCCAACTAGGTTGAGGTGCGTGCAAAGTATTTTCACCAACGGATATGCTTTTCATGGCCGATCACGCATTATACACCGTTTTCCCCTAGTGATATGCATATCCGCAAAAAAACACGCCCTTCGGTGTGTTATCTGACCAAGTACTTATCGGATGGGTGTGCCTCTTTGAGAAAATTTTGATACCACCAAGGTTGAGGCATAGTAAAAGTGTTGTGCCCATCGGATATCCTTTGCATGGTCGATCGTGCATTAAATACTAGTTTTGCTCTAGTGTCATGCACATCTGTTAAAAAAACACACTGCTATGTATGTTATTTGATCAAGCACTTATGCGATGGGTGTGCCACTTTGCATGTAAGTTTATTCTACCTAGTTGAAGGTGTGTGCAAAGTATTGTGCCCATCGGATATGCTTTGCATTGTCGATCAAGCATAAAACGCCGTTTTTGCCTTAGTGTCATGCACAACCATAAAAAAACACGGTCCTAGGGGTGTTATTCAAACAAGTTCTTATCGGATGGAAAATCCACTTTGCACCCAAGTCCCTTTCAACTAGGTGGAGATGCATGCAAAGTATTGTCACCATCGGATGTGCTCTGCATGGTCGATTACGCATTATACACCATTTTTTCCCTAGTGATATGCACATCTGCAAAAAAACACGCCCTTAGGTATGTTATCTGACCAAGTACTTATCGGATGGGTGTGCCTCTTTGAGAAAATTTCAATACCACCTAGTTTAAGGCATAGGAAAAGTATTGTGCCCATCGGATATGCTTTGCATGGTCGATCGAGCATTAAATACCATTTTTGCCTTAGTGTCATGCACATCCGTAAAAAAACACGCTGCTAGCTGTGTTATCCGATCAAGTACTTATGCGATGGGAATGCCACTTTGCATGTAAGTCAATTCCACCTAGTTGAAGGTGCGTGCAAAGTATTGTGCCCATCAAATATGCTTTGTATTGTCGATCAAGCATAAAACATCGTTTTGGCCTTGGTGTCATGCACAACCATTAAAAAACACAGTCCTACGTGTGTTATTCAAACAAGTACTTATCAGATGGGGACTCCACTATGCACACAAGTCCTTTTTAACTAGTTTGAGGTGTGTGCAAAGTATTGTCACCATCGGCGGGTATGCTTTGCTTGGCCGATCACGCATTATACACCAATTTTCCCCTAGTGATATGCATATCCGCAAAAAAACACGCCCTTAGGTGTGTTATCTGACCAGGTACTTATCGGATGGGTGTGCCTCTTTGAGAACATTTCAATACCAGCTAGGCTGAGGCATATGAAAAGTGTTGTGCCCATCAGATATCCTTTGCATGGTCGATCGAGCATTAAATACTATTTTTGCTCCAGTGTCATGCACATCTGTAAAAAAACACGCTGCTAGGTATGTTATCTGCTCAAGAACTTATGGGATGGGTGTGCCACTTTGCTTGTAAGTCAATTCCACCTAGTTGAAGGTGTGCGCAAAGTATTGTGCCCATCGGATATGCTTTGCATTGTTAATCAAGCATAAAACACCGCTTTTGCCTTAGTGTCATGCACAACCATATAAAAACACGGCCCTAGGTGTGTTATTTAAACAAGTACTTATCGGAGGGGTGTGCCTCTTTGAGAACATTTCAATACCACCTACGCTGAGGCATAGGTAAAGTGTTGTGCCCATCCGATATCCTTTGCATGGTCGATTGAGCATTAAATACTATTTTTGCTCGTGTCATGCACATCCGTAAAAAAAACACGATGCTAGGTATGTTATCTGATCAAGCCTTTTGGGATGGGTGTGCCACTTTGCATGTAAGTCAATTCCACCTAGTTGAAGGTGTGTGCAAAGTAATGTGCCCATAGGATATGCTTTGCATTGTTGATCAAGCATAAAACACCGTTTTTGCCTTAGTGTCATGCATAACCAAAAAAAAACATGCTCCTAGGGGTGTTATTCAAACAAGTTCTTATCGGATGGGGGCTCCACTTTGGAGGCAAGTCCGTTTCAACTAGGTGGAGGTGCTGCAAAGTGTTGTCACCATCGGAGATGCTATTCATGGTCGATCATGCATTATACAACGTTTTTCCTGTAGTGATATGCACATCTGCAAAAAAACACGCCCTTAGGTATGTTATCTGACCAAGTACTTATCGGATGGGTGTGCCTCTTTGAGAACATTTCAATACCACCTAGGTTAAGGCGTAGGAAAAGTAGTGTGCCCATCGGATATGCTTTGCATGGTCAATCGAGCATTAAATACCATTTTTGCCTTAGTGTCATGCTTATCCGTAAAAAACACATTGCTAGGTGTGTTATGTGATCAAGTACTTATGCGATGGGAATGCCACTTTGCATGTAATCCAAGTCCACCTAGTTGAAGGTGTGTGCAAAGTATTGTGCCCATCAGATATGCTTTGCATTGTGGATCAAGCATAAAACACCGTTTTTGCCTTAGTGTAATGCACAACCATAAAAAAACACGGTCCTAGGTGTGTTATTCAAACAAGTACTTATCAGATGGGGGCTCCACTTTGCATGCAAGTATCCTTCAACTAGGTTGAGGTGCGTGCAAAGTATTGTGACCATCGGATATGCTTTGCATGGCCGATCACGCATTATACACCGTTTTTCCGCTAGTGATATGCACATCTGTAAAGAAACATGCCCTTAGGTGTGTTATCTGACCAAGTACTTATCGGATGGGTGTGCCCCTTTGAGAACATTTCAATACCACCTAGGTTGAGGCATAGGAAAAGTGTTGTGCCCATCGAATATCCTTTGCATGGTCGATCGAGCATTAAATACCATTTTTGCCTTAGTGTCATGCACATCCATAAAAAAATATGCTCCTAGGTATGTTACGATCAAGCACTTATGGGATGGGCATGCCACTTTGGATGTAAGTCAATTCCACCTAGTTTTAGGTGTTTTCAAAGTATTGTGCCCATCCTATATGCTTTGCCTTGTCGATCAAGCATAAAACACCATTTTTGCCTTAGTGTCATGCATATCCATAAAAAAACATGGTCCTAGGTGTGTTAATCAAACAAGTACTTATGGGATGGGGGATCCACTTTGCACCCAAGCGCGTTTCAACTAGGATGATATGGGTGCAAAGTATTGTCACCATCGGATATGCTCTGCATGGTCGATTACGCATTATACAACGTTTTTTCCGGTAGTGATATGCACATCCGTAAAAAAACACGCCCTTAGGTATGTTATCTCACTAAGTACGTATCGGATGGGTGTGCCTCTTTGAGAACATTTCAATACCACCTAGATTAAGGCATAAGAAGAGTATTGTGCCCATCGGATATGCTTTGCATGGTCGATCGAGCATTAAATACCATTTTTGCCTTGGTGTCAGGCACATCCGTAAAAAGACACGTTGCTAAGTGTGTTATCCGATCATGTACTTATGCGATGGGAATGCCACTTTGCATGTAATCCAATTCCACCTAGTTGAAGGTGTGTGCAAAGTATTGTGCCCTTTGAATATGCTTTGCATTGTCGATCAAGCATAAAACACCGTTTTTGCCTTAGTGTCATGTACAACCATAAAGAAACACGGTCCTAGGTGTGTTATTCAAACAAGTACTTATCAGATGGGGGCTTCAATTTGCACGCAAGTTTGTTGCAACAAGGTTGAGGTAGGTGCAAAGTATTGTCACCATTGGATATGCTTTGCATGGTCGATCACGCATTATACAACGTTTTTCCGGTAGTGATATGCACATCCGCAAAAAAACACGCGCTTAGGTATGTGATCTGACCAAGTACTTATCGGATGGGTGTGCCTCTTTGAGAAAATTTCAATACCACCTAGGTTAAGGTGTAGGAAAAGTATTGTGCCCATCAGATATGGTTTGCCTTGTTGATCGAGCATTAAATACCATTTTTGCCTTAGTGTCATGCACATCCGAAAAAAACACACTACTAGGTGTGTTATCCGATCAAGTACTTATGCGATGAGAATTCCACTTTGCATGTAAGTCAATGCAACCTAGTTGAATGTGTGTGCAAAGTATTGTGCCCATCGGATATGCTTGCATTGTCGATCAAGCATAAAACACCATTTTTGGCTTAGTGTCATGCACAACCATAAAAAAACACGGTCCTAGGTGTGTTATTCAAACAAGTACTCATTGGATGGGGGCTCCACTTTGTATGAAGTCCTTTTCAACTAGCTTGGGTTGGGTGCAAATTATTGTCACCATTGGATATGCTTTGCATGGTCGATCACACATTATACAACGTTTTTCCTGTAGTGATACGCACATCCGCAAAAAAACACGCCCTTAGGTATGTTATCTGACCAAGTACTTATCGAATGGGTGTGCCTATTTGAGAACATTTCAATATCACCTAGGATAAGGCGTAGGAAAAGTTTTGTGCCTATCAAATATCCTTCGCATGCTCGATAGAGCATTAAATACCATTTTTGCCTTAGTGTCATGCACATCCGTAAAAAACACGTTGCTAGGTGTGTTATCCGATCAAGTACTTATGATATGGGAATGCCACTTTGCATGTAGGTCAATTCCACCTAGTTGAAGGTGTGTGCAAAGTATTGTGCCCATCCGATATGCTTTGCATTGTCGATCAAGCATAAAACACCGTTTTTTCCTTAGTGTCATGCACAACCATAAAAAAACACGGTCCTAGGGGTGTTATTCAAACAAGTTCTTATCGGATGGGGGATCCAATTTGCACGAAAGTCCCTTTAAAGTAGGTAGAGATGGGTGCAAAGTATTGTCACCATCGGATATGCTCTGCATGGTCGATTACGCATTATACGCTGTTTCTCCCCTAGTGATATGCACATCCGTAAAAAAACATGCCCTTAGGTATGTTATCTGACCAAGTACTTATTGGATGGGTGTGCCTCTTTGATAACAGTTCAATACCACCTAATTTAAGGCATAGGAAAAGTATTGTGCCCATCGGATATGCTTTGCATGGTCGATCGAGCATTAAATACCATTTTTGCCTTAGTGTCATGCACATCCGTAAAAAAACACACTGCTAGGTGTGTTATCCGATCAAGTACTTATGCGATGGGAATGCCACTTTGCATGTAGGTCAATTCCACCTAGTTGAAGGTGTGTGAAAAGTATTGTGCCCATCGGATTTGCTTTGCATTGTCGATCAAGCATAAAACAGCATTTTTGCCTTAGTGTGATGCACAACCATTAAAAAACACGGTCCTACGTGTGTTATTCAAGCAAGTACTTATCGGACGGGGGCTCCACTTTGCACACAAGTCCTTTTCAACTAGGTTGAGGTGTGTGCAAAGTATTGTCACCATCGGGTAGGATTTGCTTGGCCAATCACGCATTATACACCGTTTTTTCCCTAGTGATATGCATATCCACAAAAAAACACGCCCTTAGGTGTGTTATCTGACCAGGTACTTATCGGATGGGTGTGACTCTTTGAGAACATTTCAATACCACCTAGGCTGAGGCATAGGAAAACTGTTGTGCCCATCGGATATCCTTTGCATGGTCGATCGAGCATTAAATACTATTTTTGCTCGTGTCATGCACATCCGTAGAAAAACACGCTGCTAGGTATGTTATCTGATCAAGCACTTATGGGATGGGTGTGCCACTTTGCATGTAAGTCAATTCAACCTAGTTGAAGGTTTGTGCAAAGTAATGTGCCCATAGAATATGCTTTGCATTGTCGATCAAGCATAAAACACCGTTTTTGCCTTAGTGTCATGGACAACAAAAAAAACGCGGCCCTACGGGTGTTATTCAAACAAGTTCTTATCGGATGGGGGCTCCACTTTGTAAGAAAGTCCGTTTCAACTAGGTTGAGGTGCTGCAAAGTATTTTCACCATCGGACATGCTTTGCATGGTCGATCATGCATTATACAATGTTTTTCCCGTAGTGATATGCACATTCGCAAAAAAACACGCCCTTAGGTATGTTATCTGACCAAGTACTTATCGGATGGGTGTGCCTCTTTGAGAACATTTCAATACCACCTAGGTTAAGGCGTAGGAAAAGTACTGTGCCCATCGGATATGCTTTGCATGGTCGATCGAGCATTAAATACCATTTTTGTCTTAGTGTCATGCACATTCGTAAAAAAACACACTGCTAGGTGTGTTATCCGATCAAGTACTTATGTAATGGGAATGCCACTTTGCATGTAATCCAAGTCCACCTAGTTGAAGGTATGTGGAAAGTATTGTGCCCATCGGATATGCTTTGCATTGTGGATCAAGCATAAAACACCATGTTTGCCTTAGTGTCATGCACAACTGTAAAAAAACACGGTGCTAGCTATGTTATTGAAACAAGTACTTATCAGATGGGGGCTCCACTTTGCACGCAAGTATCCTTCAACTAGGTTAAGGTGCGTGCAAAGTATTGTGACCATCGGATATGCTTTGCATGGCCGATCATGCATTATACACCGTTTTTCCCCTAGTGATATGCACATCCGTAAAGAAACACACCCTTAGGTGTGTTATCTGACCAAGTACTTATCGGATGGGTGTGTCCCTTTGAGAACATTTCAATACCACCTAGGTTGAGGCATAGTAAAAGTATTGTTCCCATCGAATATCCTTTGCATGGTCGATCGAGCATTAAATACCATTTTTGCCTTAGTGTCATGCACATCCGTAAAAAAATAAGCTGCTAGGTATGTTATCCGATCAAGCACTTATGGGATGGGCATGCCACTTTGGATGTAAGTCAATTCCACCTAGTTGAAGGTGTTTTCAAAGTATTGTGCCCATCGGATATGCTTTGCATTGTCGATCAAGCATAAAACACCTTTTAAACCATACACAAAATCAAACTTGTTTGGACTAGTTACCCAAGGTAACCTATATTATGTCCCCCCCTCTTAAATATGACATGGTCCCCCTAGCTTAAATTCAATATTGGGGAAAAAAAAAGGGCCCCCATCCCTAATGTATAAGCTTATGCCTCATTTCAAAAAAAACCCCTATTGTACACTCACGTGATATCATAAGTTTCCCCCTGTGAATCCCCCAGGCTGCTAGGTTTGTTATCCGATCAAGTACTTATGCGATGGGCATTCCACTTTGCATGTAAGTCAATGCAACCTAGTTGAATGTGTGTGCAAAGTATTGTGCCCATTGGATATGCTTGCATTGTCGATCAAGCATAAAACACCGTTTTTAGCTTAGTGTCATGCACAACCATAGAAAAACACGGTCCTACGTGTGTTATTCAAACAAGTACTTATCGGATGGGGGCTCCACTTTGTATGCAAGTCCTTTTCCACTAGCTTGAGGTGGGTGCAAATTACTGTCACCATCGGATATGCTTTGCATGGTCGATCACGCATAATAGAACGTTTTTCCTGTAGTGATACGCACATCCGCAAAAAAACACGCCCTTAGGTATGTTATCTGACCAAGTACTTATCGGATGGGTGTGCCTCTTTGAGAACATTTCAATACCACCTAGGATAAGGCATAGGAAAAGTGTTGTGCCCATCAAATATCCTTTGCATGGTTGATCGAGCATTAAATACCATTTTTGCCTTAGTGTCATGCACATCCGTAAAAAAAACATGGTCCTAGGTGTGTTATGCAAACAAGTACTTATCAGATGGGGGCTCCACTTTGCATGCAAGTATATTTCAACTAGGTTGAGGTGCATGCAAAGTATTGTGACCATCAGGTATGCTTTGCATGGCCGATCACGCATTATACACCGTTTTTCCCCTAGTGATATATATGCACATCCGTAAAGAAACACACCCTTAGGTGTGTTATCTGACCAAGTACTTATCCGATGGGTGTGCCCCTTTGAGAACATTTCAATACCACCTAGGTTGAGGCATAGGAAAAGTGTTGTGCCCATCGAATATCCTTTGCATGGTCGATCGAGCATTAAATACCATTTTTGCCTTAGTGTCATGCACATCTGTAAAAAAATACGTTGCTAGGTATGTTATCCGATCAAGCTCTTATGGGATGGGTGTGCCACTTTGCATGTAAGTCAATTCCACATAGTTGAAGGTGTGTGCAAAGTATTGTGCCCATCAGATATGCTTTGCATTGTCGATCAAGCATAAAACACCGTTTTTGCCTTATTGTCATGCACAACCATAAAAAAACACGGTCCTAGGTGTGTTAATCAAACAAGTACTTATCGGATGGGGGATCCACTTTGCATGCTAGTCCATTTCAACTAGGTGGAGATGCGTGCAAAGTATTGTCAGCATCGGATATGCTCTGCATCGTCGATTACGCATTATACACCGTTTTTCCCGTAGTGATATGCACATCCGCAAAAAAACACGCCCTTAGGTATGTGATCTGACCAAGTTCTTATCGGATGGGTGTGCCTCTTTGAGAACATTTCAATACCACCTAGGTTAAGGCATAGGAAAAGTATTGTGCCCATCGGATATGCTTTGCATGGTCGATCGAGCATTAAATACCATTTTTGCCTTAGTGTCATGCACATCTGTAAAAAAACACGCTGCTAGGTGTGTTATCCGATCAAGTTCTTATGCGATGGGAATGCCACTTAAAACACCGTTTTTGACTTAGTGTCATGCACAACCATAAAAAAACACGGTCCTAGGTGTGTTATTCAAACAAGTACTTATCGGATGGGGGCTCCACTTTACACACAAGTCTATTTCAACTAGGTTGAGGGGTGTGCAAAGTATTGTCACTATCGGATATGCTTTGCATGGCTGATCACACATTATACACCGTTTTTCCGATCACGCATTATACACCATTTTTCCGCTAGTGATATGCACATCCGCAAAAACACACACCCTTAGGTGTGTTATCTAACCAAGTACTTATCGGATGGGTGTGCCCCTTCGAGAACATTTCAATACCACCTAGGTTGAGGCGTAGGAAAAGTGTTATGCCCATCGGATATCCTTTGCATGGTCGATCGAGCATTAAATAGTATTTTTGCTCTAGTGTCATGGACATCCGTAAATAAACACGCTGCTAGGTCTGTTATCCGATCAAGCACTTATGGGATGGGCGTGCCACTTTGCATGTAAGTCAATTCCGCCTAGTTGAAGGTGTGTGCAAAGTATTGTGCCCATCGGATATGCTTTGCATTGTCGATCAAGCATAAAACGCCGTTTTTGCCTTAGTGTCAAGCACATTTGTAAAAAAACACGGTCCTAGGTGTGTTATCGGATCAAGTACTTATCTAACCGACACGCCACTTTTCATGCAACTCAATAACACCTAGTTGAGGTGGGTGCAAAGTATTGTGGCCATCGGATATACTTTGCATGGTATATCACGTAATAAACTCCGTTTGTGGCTCAATGTCATGCACAACCATAAAAAAACACGCTTTTAGGTGTGTTATCCGACCAACTGCTTATCAGATGGGTATACCAGTTTGCATGCAATGCAATACCACAATTGTTGAGACTCATGCAAAGTATTTGCCGATTGGATGTGCTTTGCATTGTCGAACAAGCATTTAACACTGTTTTGGCCTTAGTGTCATGCACAATCATCAAAAAATGCGGTCCTAGATGTGTTATTCGACTAAGTACTTATGGGATGAGCACGCCACTTTGCATGTAAGTCAATAATACCTAGGTTGAGATGTGTGCAAAGTATTGTGATGATCGGATATGTGTTACATTGTCGATTAAGCATAAAACAACGTTTTTTCCTTAGTGTCATGGACAACAACCAATAAAAAACATGGTCCTAGGTGTGATATTCTAAAAAGTACTTGTCAGATGGGGGAGCCACTTTGCAAGAAAGTCAATTTTAACTAGGTTGATGTGTGTGCACAGTATTGTGTCTATCGGTTATGCTTTGCATGGGGGATCACACATTATACACCATTTTTCCCCTAGTGTTATGCACATCTGTCAAAGAACACGCTTTTAGGTGTATTATCATACCAAGTACTTATTGAATGGGCGTTCCACTTTGCATGGAATACCATACCACCGCTTTTGAGGCACTTGCAAAGTTATGTGCCCATCGGATATGCTTTACATGGTAGATTGAGTATTAAATACCGTTTTTGCCTTGGTGTCATGTAGAACCGTCAAAAAACATGATCCTAGGTGTATTTTTCAAACAAGTACTTATCGTATGGGGATGCCACTTTGCACACAAGTCAATACTACCTAGATTGAGGAACGTGCAAAGTCTTGTGTCCATTGGATATGCTTTGCATAGCCGATCGCACATTATACACCATTTTGTTCCTAGTGTTATGCACAATCGTCATAAAATACGTTTTAGGTGTGTTATCCAAACAAGTACTTTTGGGATGGGTGCACCACTTTGTATGCAAGTCAATACGACCTAGGTTGAGGCATGTACAAAGTTTTGTGCCCATCGGAGAAATGTAGATGCGATAATATTAGAAAATTCTCGGTATGTGTATATGTGTGTGTGTGTGGCAAACAATTTTGATACAACAAAGTAAACACCTAGTGCACAAATTATGCACTTCATACCTTGAGTATTGTGTCAAAATAAAAGCTGAAATAAGCTTGTTGATGAGAATAAATACGCCCTTGTAAATATGCCCTTGAATAAAAGCACAGTTGTTGTATGACCACAATAGGATCGCTTTGACACCTGTGATTTTGCCCACATGTAAGTTTGCAAAAAGTATAAAAAATCATATAATAATATATTAATAGTTTGCAAATGTGTATATCAAGTGAGTAATAGGAAGTGGAAGTGGGAGTGAGGAGGGAGGAGTGGAATGGGAGAGGGGAAGTAATAGGGTGGTATGATAATAAGTATAAAAAATAGTGTAATAATATATTAATAGTTTTCAAATGGCAA